>NC_037669.1:77723062-77821655 GCF_003255815.1 Theropithecus gelada
AAAAAAAAAAAAAAAAAAAAAAAAAAAAAAGAAAGAAAAAAAGAAAAGAAAAAGAAAAAAGAAATAATGATGGGAGTGGTGTTGATGTCTGTTAGCATTCCTTGTCTTGCCCCTTTAGCAAGTTTCCTATATCAATAGGAGAAACAAACAGCAGAATCAGTAGCTGAAATGATATGCAGTGTGATGAGGAGAGTTGTAGTTAGAGAGAGACCTTTAAAAAAAAAAAATTACGAAGTAGACAACAGCCAGATGATTCTGGTCATATTCAATTAACACTGAAGGATTTCTAGAAAAACAGTCCTTGAGATAACTAAGGAAATCTGAGAGAAACCGCCTGAAGGAACAAAGAAAGAACTTGTGATGCGGTAATACCAAGCCATTGTTCTTGAAAAAGAGCCAAATTTCTTCCCTGAGACCATAAAGTTGTGAACGGAATAGATACAGTTCTTTCCCAAGGAGATAAGAAATGAGTCACATGCCTGCAACATATTGATGAGGCATTAGCGCTCCATCTTTCTCATAATTGCTGCTGCCTGTGATAGGTTTCATATACCAACATACATATGTCTGTCTTGTGAATGAGACAGAGGGATATCAGTACAGCTCATGCAGTTACAAGACTCAAAAATACTAAAACCAGACTGCAACAGAAATCACAAAATACCATAATCGCTCAATCCATTATTTATATGTTATAGCCCTTTCCTGTGTCTATCATATTACATTACACTAACCTAAGAGAAAGAACCAGTCCACAAAAGGAACCAAAACAATTATGGAACATTTCCCTTTATGGAACTGAATAAACACAAGCTTATGTTCTTTGCTTTGTCTCATCTAATATAGTTTATCCTGTCACTATTTCTCATTTTCTGTCATTCAAAGGATCTCAGTTTTCAATACAAGTGAAATCTAAGCACAGTGGCTTTTTATTTGACAATGCATAAAGTGTGATGTTTAGCTGAAGGTCAGTGCTCTCACACCCACACCTGCTTTTACCTTCTCCATCCCCATCATGGAGATGAGATCTCTCTTATCACTGTATCTTTTCTCTCCTTAGAAAACCTACAGAGATTTCCGATTGCAAGGGGTCCTGGACTCCACCTTAAACAGCAAGACCTATGAAACAATCCGAAACCGTCTCACTGTGGAGGAAGCCACAGCATCAGTGAGCGAAGGTGGGGGACTGCAGGGGATTAGCATGAAGGACAGCGATGAGGAAGACGAAGAAGACGATTAGACCGTTTGGTCCTAGAGTCCGCTGGGACAGAGTCCTGTAATCAGTGCATGTCCTTAGTCTGTTAGTTAAACCCATTAGGGAATTTTCTGTCAACTACCATGCCCATGAGATGTTTATCAATACAACTGCCATTTTAGCTATGTGGTACCAAGATTAGCAAATGACCTTCATATCCACTGATTTCCTGATGTCCATGTCTATATGTTTACAAGCAATATGGAGCACCATTCTTTAAATACTGTTCATGGAGAATACATAGTCTTACCACTAGGCGTGTCCCTGTTATCAGCAAAGATCAATGATGCTTCATTCATGTACTGTGTATGCATTGGTGGTAAATGGATGTGAGGGCAAGTATACCAAGTACATTCACTGTGTTTCACGTATGTGGATGCCAGTTAGTTAAATGAGTACATAAATAAATTAATTAAAACACATAGATCTGCTTTGTGTTTTTATTTTTATTTTTTGAAAAACAAAAGGCAAGTCTCCAACGATCAACTTTTGATTCTTTCTGTTCCCCTAAAACTAAAAAATGAACCCCTTGTGTCCTTGTTAACCCATCCTTTCATTTACTCAAATAATTAGCCAAAAAAGGATGGCTACATACCAATGGATTGATTCTCTTAATTGCCATGGCAAGTGGGCAATCCTATCATGACTTAACATCAAGCACACAGTTCAAAACTACTGTCTTCTGTCAAAGTTTTCTCCTCTTAAATGTTATTTTGCTTTTATGTCTCAACTGTGTATGTTAAAAAAAAAAAGAATATTTAAATTACAACCCTAGACTAAAAAATGTGTTTATAATAAGATGTGGATATTTCCTTCAGTAGATTGTAACCATAATTTAAATTATTTTGTTCCACACTGTTTTTTATATCTGTCATGTACATTGCATTTTGATCTGTAACTGCACAACCCTGGGGTTTGCTGCAGAGCTATTTCTTTCCATGTAAAGTAGTGGATCCATCTTGCTTTTGCCTTATATAAAGCCTACAGTTATGGAAGTGTGGAAAACTGTGGCTTCTCAATAAATATTCAAATGTCCTAAGAATATACGTTTGGGTCTGTTTTTCTCTGTCTTCTTTGAATGCCAGAACTGAAACACAACAAGAAGAAATAGGAAAGGGAGGGAAGAGGTAATTTTCATAGAGTGTTCTTGAAGCTGTTGGAGTGGGTCGTTTTCAAATGCTCGTAGTTCTCCATGAGAGACTGCCTAAAATTCCGCTAATTCAGACTCCACTAATTCAGAATCCGTGGGCATTTGGACATGTTGGACAGATTACGCTTGCATTATAGGATAAATAAGGGTTTGCTAAGCAAGTAAGTAGTGTAAACGAGAGAAATGTTTCTCCTGTACGAAGAGAAGGCCAACAAACTGTTTTTAAGCACCACTTTAACAGCAGTGTTTGCATTCAAACAAAGTGTGTGCCAATTATATATGATTCTTATATATTTGTTAAAGCATTTTACAAGATTCTCTAAGACATGGAGTACTCTACTCACTCCTCAGGCCCTGTCAGCAATATAGTCACCTAAGTTTGTAAGAAATTAAACATTTGTAGCCTTGTTTGCTTTATTTGCGTCTGTCACTAAACCAGGCTGATCCTTCCTGGAAGCTGACTGAGGCTTTAGGGAAACAGCTACTTTTCCAACAGAACCAGGTAGAATGGTCACCAGGTGTTCTCTACAAAATAACCACTTTAGACAACATGTCTTGCTCTGTTTACTTGAGGTCTGCAGGTACAAGGCAACAGTACTTCCTGCCGTTGTGGGCTTACAAAAAGAGGTCCTATTTATTGAACAACTATGCTATGCCAGGCATTCTGCATATATTACCTCATTTAAATCTCACAACAACCATAAGAGGAGAGAACTATTGTTATCCTCATTATAGATTAGGAAATTAAGTTCAAAAGGGTTATGCTAACTTGCCCAATAGTTAACTCTATGCAGAAGCATTAATCCAGAGATAAGAGTGTAAAACTATTAATACAAATGGTGGGGATATGTCTTTCAGGTATGACAAAACTTTCATTGCCCAGGGGCACATAGTTAAGTCAGAATGGCACAGCCAAGATTTTTGAAAACATATTTTCATTATATTTTGAGTTGCAAAATGAGATCATATATCTTGTAACAATTAAAACTTTTTTATCATTTTTTTTGAGATGGAGTCTCTTTCTGTCGGCCAGGCTAGAGTGCAGTGGCGCGATCTCCGCTCACTGCAACCTCTGCCTCCCAGGTTCAAGCGATTATCTTGCTTTAGCCTCCCAAGTAGCTGAAACTACAGGCATGTGCCACCATGCCCAGCTAATTTGTGTATTTTTAGTAGAGACGGGGTTTCACTATGTTAGCCAGACTGGTCTCGAACTCCTGACCTTGTGACCAGCCCACATCAGCCTCCCAAAGTGCTGAGATTACAGGTGTGAGCCACTGCACCCAGCCTACAATGTTAAAACATGCAAAGTAAAGAGGGAATGTCTGTCCAGTGTATGAAAGCAAAAGGAGGAAAATGTTCAGGAGCCCTGCAGGAAGGCTAAGTGAATGGGTTAGATAACTAACCAAAGGGCACGATGTAAAAGTCATTAGGAAAACTAAGCCAGAAAAGACTTGGTCTCCAAAACCAAGGTTAAATTAAAAACTTCCTTCAAAAAAAGATTCCACTGCCTTGCACTGAGGATCCTGTTAAATAGCACCCCCAGCAACCCTGGGAAAGGGGGTATGGGGAAGGAAATGACATCAGAACACATCAGAAAGCACTGACCACGTTATCCTTGACCACTGCTGGCCTCAGTTTATTCTGACCACAGATGCAAAGCCAAGAAGACAGCTTTGATATTACTTTTTGTTTCTTTGGGATGGTATCTTGAGTGATCTTCTTTTTTCTTTTTTAGTTTTTTATTATACATACAAAAAGTGCATGAATCCTAAGCCTACAGCTCAATGATTTATCATAAAGTGAACACACTCGCGGAACAACTACCTAGCAGAGAAATAGAACATACCGAAGACCCCCGAGGACCCCGTGTCCATGCTCTTTCCCAAACTCTACCCACTCCTTACACCCCAAAGGTAACAACTATCTGATTTCTAATGGCATAGAATAGATCAACTTGCTTAGTTTAACCTTTTTGTCATTGCAATCACAGTACATATTCTTTTGTGTCTGGATTCTTTTGCTCTACATTACATAGTTGGTGTAGTTGTGGTTCATTTATTTTCATTGGTGTATAGTAGTCCAAGGTATAAATAGACCATAATTGATTTAGCCATATAAAAATATTGTTTTACATTTTGGGCTATTATGAATAATGCTGCCATGAATTTCCTTGTATGTATGTTTTGGTGAAATTGCTGGGTCCTGGAGTAAAGGTATTTTCCTTTTCAGAGGATGTGGCCAGTTTTCCACAGAGGATGAACAAAGTTATTGTCTCACCAGCAGCAAATTAAAGTCTCCGTTGTTCCACATTTTTGACAACATTAAGTGTTGTCACTCTAATTTTTGCCATTCTGGTAAGTGCTGTGGTGGTTTATAATTGTAGTTCTCTACCAAATGAAGTTGATTGCCTTTGAACTTGTGTATTGGGAACTTCGATAGCCTCTTTTGTGAAGTGCCAGTTTAAGTCTTTTTAAAACTGCAAAGTAAAAGAGGGAGCATCTGTCCAGTGTATAAAAGTTAGCAAAAGTAGGAAAATGTTCAGGAGCCCTGGAGGAGAGCTAAGTACATTTTTTATTTGGATAGCCTCTTTTGTGAAGTGCATGTTTAACCCTTTTATTCCTTTTTTTTTTTTTTTTAATAAGAGGAAAAATTTAGAGCTATTTGAAGGCTGATAAGGAAGAGACCACAGGAAAAAGTGCCAGTTAGATGTAGGAGATATCAAGGAAATTGTGAACCTGATAGAAAGGCGTTCACTTTATGAACAATTGGTCCACAAATACTTGAGTACATACTGGTCAGGCAGGCACTGTGCTAGGAACACCTGGACTCTTTCTATTCCATTCGCTTCATCAGTCAGAGAGACCTTTCTAAAGGCAACTATGATCCCATTCCTCCCCTAATTAAAAGCCTCCAATTCTTTCCCTCCCCTTAGAATGAAACCCAAACTCCTTAAGGTGGCATTCAAGGCCATGAACAATCCAACCCTTGCCTACTTCTCCAGCCTCTTCTGTTAACCCTACTCCTCTTACTCCCAGGGTTCATCCACACCCACCACCTTCAACTTCCTGCTGTGCACCATAGTTCTTCCCACCCGGGGCCCGCCTCCAAACGACCTCATCTCATCCATCAAATCCCCACTAAACTGGATCTCCCCAAGGAAGCCTTTCCAAACACCACCCTCAGTTCAGCATCTATTTCCTTAGTATATATCCTCATGACAGTATCTACTTCTCTTAGTATTCACACTACTCATGAATGGGTTATGTACATTGTTACATGTTTCATATCTCTTTTCTCTACTTCAGGAGGGTACAGTCTATACCAGCTTCTCCACCCTGTCCCCAAGGTACTCAATAAATAGATGACAAATAACGAAGGCTGAAAGTACAAGGATGGAGATGATCTGTTGCTCTTCTTGTAGAACTTATAGTATAGGTAGTGTGAATCTTCCAAAGACACAGACTAAATATTATAAGATTCAGAGGAGGGAGAAGGAAAGGAAGCCTTCCTTGAGGAGGTAGGCCTTAAAGAGCCCATAGAGAAGACTGGGAAGGACAAGAACAAGACCAGATGGAGGCCAGGGGACGTGCCACTTGACTGGAACACCATAGAAATGGGAAACTATTCTCTTCTCTGGTGGATTCCCAGTGCACACAGTAAACACTCAACACATACATGTTAACTTAAGACATTAATGAATATGCCCAGTGTGTTAAGAGAGCCTGCTTCATGGGAAAGCTTAGGCAAGAGGTTGGGAGAGATTATCATGGGAAGAGTAGATTGAAGTGTCAAAGGAGGACATTTAGTTCCACTTAGTTTGGGTTTGTTGGTCTGCATAGCCAAGAACTAACTACTATTTTTAATTTTTTCAAAACATTTAAAGAAATTTTTTAAGTTAAAAAAAATCAAATAGAACAGAATTATATGAAACAAAACGTTCAAGCCTCCCCCCCCCCCAACACCCATTTCCCCAAAGTAGCCATTGCTAACAGATGGGCATATATTCTTCCAAATATGTTCAAATCATATACAAGTATATTGGAGATTTTATATATATATATAAATGATCCCAATATATAAATGAGAATCATCCTGAGCCTACTATTTGGCAAATCACATTTTCCATTTATCAGTATAGATAGGATCATTTGTACCTCTGCACATATAGACTTTCCATATAGACCATATAGACCACATATAGACCAGTACTTTGGTAATGGATGTAATGTATTTAAGGAGATTTTCTGGTCAAAGAAGAAACAGGAGCAAAATAAGATAAACTGAAAATCTAGGATGAAATTAGGATGGATCAAAACATAATGGAGGAAATGAGCCATCTGTGGAAGTGACCCAAAAGACTGTTTGAAAATGTGTGACTAAAGAATTTCTGAAACACCCCAAATCCAATCCCAGTCTAACTGCACTATATCACAGTTATCTGTTTATGTGTCTGTCTCCCTGCTAGACTACTGCCAACTAGTTGAGGTCAGGGACTGTGTATCCATTTCTGTATGCCAGTCTGGTGCCTGGGATGTAGTAGGCACTCAATAAATGTTGGTTGAATTGAACGCGTGCACATCAGCAATGTACACCTGAGTATGATCATGACCAAGAAAACATAAACTAAATTTATTGCAATATATTCTGTCTATAAGGAAGGAATTACTAAAGAAGGAATTACAAAAGAAGGTGGGGAATCATGATGGCTTTAGAAAATCTATCCACCTCACCTCAATTTTCAGTGCAGGTATGAACAGCCACACTGTCATAAATTTGAATTTCTATAAAAATTTTAGGAAATCAACAAAACAACAAGAGTTGTATGACTAGTGTTTAAGCACGAAATTGAATAAGTTCATGTCCTTTAAATTTTAAAATTTAAGTGTGTTCTCTTTGTGGCTAATTTATATCAGACACATAATTAACAAATCTGAAATTAAGTCAAATTAGGCACAATTCTGTAATTCTTGGTAAACAAATTTTTAAAAATCAATATTCATCTTTTATTCAAGGTTGTTTTGCTTCTTCATCTAAATACTAAAATTATCATCTGTTTTCCTTCTTATGAAACCATGCATTTCATCTAAAGTTGTAAATCTGCATTTGTTGTAACTAAGCAAAACATGAGAAAAGGGCTGACGATGGTGCAATCTGCCAGCAGAGTTCTCTACCCTGACAGTACATTGAAGGTCAAAGAAAAACACTGAACAACAAATTAATCACAGCCACTAGCTAACAGAGGGATAAAACGATTACAATTAATACATACACACAAGTACAAATTAAGAGGAATGCAAAGGCAACAACAAGCAAAAAGTACACAAATAAAATTTTTCTTATTTCCTAAGAATTGATGGTGAGATGGCCAAAAGCAATTGTAAACATGGTTAAGTTGGCATATTTCCCTCTGTCCATCAAAAACAAGTTGGCTTGTTTCCTGGGCAGCAAATACAATTGCAAAGAATAAACAAGGTTTTGCTTAAAGCAGGAAACATGTGATTAAAGATAGTACAAATTTCAGAGAAAGTGTCAGAAATTTTGGAATGTGTTTAAAAGAAAATCAAAGACAACATAAGAAGACAAATACTGGTGGTATTTGGTGCAAAGAAAAGTACAGTTTATGTGGAAGCTATGGCTAGGTTTCAAATTCTAATGTCACTATATTATTGTAAACAGGACCACTGAACTATGCACCTCACTCAGTCATCTCCTACACCTCCTGGAATAGGGCTTTCAGCATGATAAATTCTTCCACAGTATTTTTTGGTTTGATTAGTCTAATTTTGAATAAAATTTTAAAAATCAGACATCAAGATTATAGATTAAAAATTCCAAGGCATATGAAGGATACTGACATCACAATGTATTTGGAAAATCTGAACTCTTCAGAGCTCTAATTAAATGACAATCAATAAACTTCAGGTTGCATCTACTCTTTGTCATCTCCAAACTTCCATAACAAGGCTGCTATACACACAGTCTTGGGTTAATATGCTCTTGGAGAGCACAAGGAAAAGTTGGTGCTGTCCTAGGGAAGAAACTTTCACAAAGCAAACTGAGGGCAGAGGTGGAACTAGAGACTTAGGAGTTGATCTTGAAACAAGCACTCATTTCTCTCACAGTAAATTAGAGAAAAATGACCTCTGAGAATAAGGAGGGCTAGATCTTGTTATTACAAATGATGGAGCTCAAACCATTCTATTTAAATATTGAAGTAAAGATGAAAGCAAGAGACCGCAGGATTTGTAGACCATTGGGCAACAGGTATCACAGGAGTGAATAGAAGGAAGAGGTTGTGAGCATAGGTTCTGATAGGTTCTGGGGTCAGGATGACCTTGATCCAGATTTCAGATGATCAGCGGTAATCATTAGCCACGTGACCTTGGGAAAATTACTTCATTTCCCTAGGCCTTGGTTATCTCATCTGTAAGATATAAATAGTCAGAATCATACCCTAGGTATTGCCCATTGTTATAAGCTCATTGGGTTGTCATCAAGATTAAATGTATTTCCATGTGTGAAGTGCTAAAAAAAAAAAAAAAAAAAAAAAAAAGGCATACATTCTAAGTGCTCAACAAATGTTAGCTGATATTTTACTGTTAGCTTCTTTCTTTCTTTTTTTTTTTTTTTTCTTGAGACAGAGTCTCACTCTGTTGCCCAGGCTGGAGTGCAGTGGCATGATCTCAGCTCACCATAACCTCTGCCTCCCAGATTTAAGTGATTCTCCTGCCTCAGCCTCCCGAGTAGCTGTGATTACAGGCATCCTCCACCATGCTTGTCTAATTTTCTGTTTTCAGTAGAGATAGGGTTTCACCATGTTGATCAGGCTGGTCTCAAACTCCTGACCTCAAGTGATCCACCTACCTGACTCCCAAAGTGTTGGGATTACAGGCGTGAGCCACTGCACCTGACCTACTGTTAATTTCTTAAGGATTTAAGAGCCTGCCACATGTTTCAGGCTTTGAACAGATCATAGATATGGCCAAGTCACTACCCTTAGAAAGCTGAATTCTGCTACTCACTGTTCTTACTCCAATTCTTCCCAAAAGAACAGCGCATGATCAGCGGTAGATTGGGCAGCAATGTGTTAAGCAGCGTCAAGAAAGGTATTCTTGCTACCCACTTCTTTTTTTAGCATTTGCTTTTATGCCTTGAAAGGGAAGGATTTGTTCCCCTTGTCTACATTTCTTCACATTCTCCTTCACTTGTCTTTGACTATGGATCTCAGTAAATAATTATTAAAGGAATGAATAAATAAATGAATTTCTTTCCATGTCTCCCCTTCTTCATCATCACTGATTTAATTTGTTTCCCTAGAAATAGACCCCAAGACAAGAATTCTAGTGCAAGTGGTTTACTTGGGAGGTGATCCAGGAAACACTAATAGAGGAATGGGGGAAAAAGATTGAGAAGAAATGCAGCCACTATGGGTAACTGAAGTTTGATTTCTCTGGGAAAATCTGGGAGCCAGTGTAGAACATACTTTTCAATTATTCCTCCTGAGGAGTAAGAGAGCTGGGGTATTTATACTCCAACTGTTTTTTCATTATTGGTCGAGGACAGCTTAGGGGAGAGTAGGCAATGTTAATTCTCCAGCATTTCAGACATGCAGGGTTGATGGGCAAAGCAGACTCTGATCATCACAGAAAGCCCTAAGACAAATAAGTACAAGAACAGCAATGAGAAGTCAAGCCCAGTTGCAATGAAGCGGTAAGAGAGGTGGGCAGGACACCAACATTATCTGCTACAATCATCCCTGCAATCCAGGACAGTCTGTGGTCAATGTTGGTCTAAGAACAGCAAGACAGAATTAGCAGTTCTCCTGCCAGAAGCATTGCCTGGCTAGGCTAGATTTGGAAGGCTCTCAAGGGTGGTGAAATAAATTCCAGCCTTCAATACAGTGGAATACAATGGAGCCAGGAAAAAGAACAAAGTAGATCTATAAACACTGGTACTGAAAAATGTTCAAGATATATTGCTGATATTTTATTAAGTTAAAAAAATATCAAGAGGCAGACCAGCATTTAAAGAACTCTCCCATTTGTTTAAAAAAAATAAGCAAATCTATTTATGTGTGTGTATTTTTTTTTTCAATAAATCAAATGAACAGTTATCATTTTGGCTTCCCAGAATCAAATCCATGGAAACTGAAGGGGAAGGGATGTTCCCTCTCCCTGCCCCTGACAACTAGAATGTGCCTAATAACCAGATGCTCTAGCTCAGAATCTTGACTCTTGAGAGAAGGACCAAAAGGCATGGCAGCATTGAATAACTCTCCCTGGGCCTCGGGATCATTGAGGGGCATCCAGGAACTGGTGAGTGGGCCCAGCAGCAGCAGCCCACGCAGAGTTGCCTTGTGGTTGCTTTTGGCTGTGCCTCACCTCACTGGTCCATTGGTTCCTGATGGAGCCTATGTCCCGGCCTTCAGCCAATTCTGGGAGCTACTGTGTAAACTCCTTTTCTGCTGTCAAGTTCTACTGTTGGGAACTGAGAGCAATGGCTGATGTAGGAAATTAGAAGAAACTAATAAGAGTGGTTATCTCTGGGAAAGGGGATGGCAAACTTCAGATGGAAAGGAGATTTATTTTTCAGTTCAATTTGTGTTTAATGTTATTATTGTTTGATTATTTCAACCCCGTGCATTTACCATTCTTTCAAATTTAAAACATTTTAAAAGATTGCACTTTAAAGAGCTTTGCTTTTAAAAAGTGTCCTGGTCGGGTGCAGTAGCTCATGCCTGTAATTCCACCACTTTGGGTGGCTGAGGCGGGCGGATGACAGGATCAGGAGTTCGAGACCAGCCTGGACAACATAGTGAAACCCCATCTCTACTAAAAATACAAAAAAAAAAAAAATTAGCTGGGCATGGTGGCAGGCACCTGTAATCCCAGCTACTAGGGAGGCTGAGGCAGGAGAATCGTGTGAACCCTGGAGGCAGAGGTTGCAGTGAGCCGAGATCGTGCCACTGCAATCTAGCACAGGTGACAGTGTGAGACGCCGTTTCAAGGGGAAAAAAAAAAAAAGTGTGCCAATAAAGGCGGTACCTGGACAAGAAAAATGTAGAATTAAAGTGTAGTCCTAGCAGCAGACACAGGATGGAAGGTTAAGTATCACCCTCTAACCTCTGCTCAGGTCCTCTTACAAAGAAGAGCTTCTTAACCTGGAGAGTTTGGCTAGGACTCAAGAGGTTCATGAAGTTCAATGGGGGTGGAGACAGGAGGCAGCAAACTACAGTAGCATTTGTAGTATTTGTGACTCTGTGACCAATGGAAATCTCTATCACATTACAGTTGTTATGATTTCTGAGTGGTCAGTGCTTCTAAATTACCTTAATTATTAGATCTGCCACTAGATCTTATTTCATGCATTAGGAAAGAAGCATACCAAAGAGCTATCTGCACTCCCTTGTTTATTGTAGCATTATTCACAAAAACTAAGGTATGGAATCCACCTTAGTGCCCAGAAATAGATATATGGATAAAGAAAATTGGTGTCTATATAAATGGAAGACTCCTTAGCCTTTGAGAAAAAGGAAATTCTGTCATTTGTAACAGCATGATGAACTCAGAGGATATTATGCTAAATGAAATAAGCCAGGCACAGAAAGACAAATACTGTGTGATCTCACTTATGTGTGGAATCTAAAAAACTCAAATTCATGGAAGCAGAGAGTAGAGCAATGGTTACCAGGAACAAGGAGTAGGGAATGCAGACAGATATTCTTCAAAGGGTACAAAGTTTCAGTTAGGCAACATGAATAAGTTTAAAATCTAATTAAAAAAAAAAAAGAAAGAAGCATATATATCACAGTATCACACATTTATTTTTTAAGATTTTGATAGCTACATTATTAATATGATTGATATCTTTTAAAAGCCTATATATTTTATCTTATTCATTTAAAAGCATTATTCTGGGCAAGGCATGGTGGCTCACACCTGTAATTCCATTACTTTCGGAGGCTGAGACAGGAGGATCACTTGAGGCCAGGAGTTCAAGACCACCCTGGTCAGCATAGCATGACCCCATTTCCACAAAAAAAATTTAAAATTAGCCTGGCGTGGTGGTATACACCTGTAGTCTCAGCTATGTAGGAGGCTGAGGTGGGAAGATTGCTTGAGCCCAGGAGTTTGAGGCTGCAACAAGCTAAGATTGCATCATTGCACTGAGCCACGGAGGGAGACCCTATCTCTAAAATGATAATAACAAAATTTTTAAAAATGAAAGCATTATTCTGAGAAGGGGTCCGCAGGCTTACTGGACTGCCAGTGGGGTCCATGGTGTAGTGCCTGTGTGCACACACACAGAAAACTTGAGAGCATCTGCCAAAGCTCTTCATCTTTCTCTTCCTCATCTCACTTTTTGCTTTATCCATTGACTCTTATCCTAATTTATTTACCTATAAAGTAGCAACAGTGTCCTTTTCTTCTTCTTTCTTTCTTTCTTTTTTTTTTTCTTTTTTTTTTTTTTTTTTTTACAAAGCACATAAGCTGCATGCTTTTACTTTCTTTGTTTGTTTTTAGCAACAGATCTCACTCTGTCACCCAGGCTGGAGTGCAGCAGTGCAACCATAGCTGACTGAAGCCTCGAACTCTGGGCTCAAGAGATCCTCCCATCTCAGTCTCCTGAATAGCTAGGATTACAGGTGTATTCACTGTGTCTGGCCTACTTTGACATTTTTGAAAGAAAGTCAAACCATCAAACTGGCCGTAACAATTCAACAAATGATAGTCTCTGGTTTATTGTTTGAGGATATTAATAGGTCATATTTTTGTGTTTCTTGGAAGGATGAAACTGTGAATGCATGAAATTAGTGGTTATGAGCAAGGAGGGGGACAGGGTGGTCTCAACTGGCTAGCTATGAGTTTCCACTCTGCCATTCAAATAAACATGTGGCCTTAGACTAATCACTAATACCCACCAAACCTCACTTACTTAGTCTGAAGAAGAGGATAACCAGTTCACTTGCTTTATAGGGTTACATTGTTGATACAATAATAACAATCATTGCACATGATTACCATACCCACAGGTGCAGAAACCAGTAACAGTGATTGCCTCTGGGGAAAAAGAGACTAGAGATTTGAGGTGGAAGGGAGACCTGATTTTCACTACATATTATATTACATTGTTTGAATTCAATTAGAGTTAGCGATTATTATTATTGCATCCAAGAAAAAGTGAGGAAACACAAAACTTTAATCTACTAATAGTCCCATAGTTAATCAGTATTCATTTATTTACTCTTTATGCTAAGTGAAAACTTAATTTCATCTACAAACAGAAATCAAAAGAGAATACCTACCACAGCAAACTCTGTTAAATAAGCCGATGCTCAAAGTTAATTAAACAATAAGGTCTTGATCGGCTTTCCTTTGATTCTCCTAGCAAGCCCTTATTCATAGAATGTTAAGTTCCTCCTGTACATTACTTTGTACCACTTCCACTCCCAAGGAACCTATGGAGGTGTGGGTGGGACAGTCTGGGAAGACTTCCTTCTCTTCAGTTAAAAACTTAGCACCTTTTAAAATATTAGTAAGGGCCAGATGCAGTGGCTCACACCTGTAATCCCAGCACTTTGGGAGGCCGAGGCAGGTGAATCACTTGAGTTCAGAGACCAGCCTGGCCAACGTGGTGAAACCCTGTCTCTACTAAAAATACAAAAATCAGCCGAGCATGGTGGCGGGCACCTGTAGTCCCAGCTAGTCGCACCACTGTATTCCAGCCTGGGCAACAGAGTGAGACTCCGTCTCAAAAAAGGAAAAGGAAAAAAATAAAAGTAAAAAATAAAATATTAGTAAGGAGAATGAAAGCACCAGCATACAACATTCTGGAACTGAAGAAAATGGAAAGTCAGTCAGCCTGTTAGTTACCAACAGTGACTAAAAATTTTGATTTGCACTGAGCATTGTCTACAGGACTGTGGGGAAAAGGTCTATGTATTTAAACTAACATGAAGTTTGTCCTGTCCTTCAACACTGAACACACATATGGGGAGAAAAGCAGTTGTACAAAATACACTGCTATAAGCTGAGTGCAAGGGTGTACATGCTAGAAATATAAAGAAAAGAGAGTAAAATTCTTTGAGTCATTTGATGCATCAAGAAACCAAGCATAACTACGGCCCAGGTGATGAATGACACTGCAAGGACCAAAGCTGAACCAGACAGACCCCTGTTCTCCGGAGTTCACAGGCCAGGGGGCTTAAATGGCAAAGTTTTATTTGCAAAGGAATGTTCAAAAGGGGTGGTGGAAAGAAGGACAGCATCCTAAGAAATGAGTCTTTAAAATTGCCAACACCACATGGATGCTGTCAGCAAAATATAGACTGTGGGAAACTCTACATGACAAACATCCTGATTTTCTCAAGAAGTAAATTGCAAGGACAAAAAATAAAAATAAAAAATAAAATAAATAAATGGAGAGAGAAATCTATAAATTAAAAGAGACTTAAAAGGCAGAACAACAAATCATAATATGTGAATCTTATCTGCACCATAATCTAAACAAAGGATTTTTTTTTTAATACTTTAAGTTCTAGGGTACATGTGCATAACGTGCAGGTTTGTTACATATGTATAGTTGTGCCATGTTGGTGTGCTGCACCCATTAACTCATCAGCACCCATCAACTCGTCCTTTACATCAGGTATAACTCCCAATGCAATCCCTCCTCCCTCCCCCGTCCCCATGATAGGCCCCGGTGTGTGATGTTCCCCTTCCCGAGTCCAACTGATCTCATTGTTCAGTTCCCACCTATGAGTGAGAGCATGCGGTGTTTGGTTTTCTGTTCTTGCGATAGTTTGCTGAGAATGATGGTTTCCAGCTGCATCCATGTCCCTACAAAGGACACAAACTCATCCTTTTTTATGGCTGCATAGTATTCCATGGTGTATATGTGCTACATTTTCTTAATCCAGTCTGTCACTGATGGACATTTGGGTTGATTCCAAGTCTTTGCTATTGTGAATAGTGCCACAATAAACACATGTGTGCATGTGTCTTTATAGCAGCATGATTTATAATCCTTTGGGTGTATACCCAGTAATGGGATGGCTGGGTCATATGGTACTTCTAGTTCTAGATCCTTGAGGAATCGCCATACTGTTTTCCATAATGGTTGAACTAGTTTACAATCCCACCAACAGTGTAAAAGTGTTCCTATTTCTCCACATCCTCTCCAGCACGTGTTGTTTCCTGACTTTTTAATGATTGCCATTCTAACTGGTGTGAGATGGTATCTCATTGTGGTTTTGATTTGCATTTCTCTGATGGCCAGTGATGATGAGCATTTTTTCATGTGTCTGTTGGCTGTATGAATGTCTTCTTTTGAGAAATGTCTGTTCATATCACAAAGGATTTTTAAATTATGACATTTATTTTAAAAATTGGAAATGTGAACACTATTTGATGATGTTAAAGAATTATTGTATTTTAGGTGATGGTCTTTAAATAATGTATGGATAACAAAGTATTATGTCTGGGGCTTGCTTTAAAATAATATGAGGAGGAAATAGATAGATATGTAAATGAATCAGGATTGGCCATGGATTGATCTTATTGGGGCTCGGTGATGGTATACGGGTTCATGATATTAGTCTGTGCTTCTTTTGTATATATTTGAAATTCCTCATAATAAGATTTGATTATTTTTAAATCACAACAAGAGATACAGCAGAAATCAGAGTAGCAACAACAAGCATGCAGTTCTCTGGTTACATGGGAGCTCAAATTCAGCACAAAAGTCTAGCTCGTGCAGGTAAATAATCCTCCTGTTTGTACCTTCTCTTCTATTTGTGGGGTATGGGCAGGATCCCTCTTCTCATTTCTAGTACTTCCTTTGGCTAGAGCTCCTGATTCTTTTTCTAGGCTTGGTAGTCATGGTGAGAGGTTTGCACTGGCCCAGCTGTTCTCATGAGTGTCCTCCCTTTTGGCCAGTCAGGCTGCATTTGTAAAACATCTGGCCAAGGCCAGAACCCAGTTGTTTGGGAGCCCTTTGGAAGAGACACAGACCACCATGGCCTCATTAGCCCCGGGCTCCTGCTCACTGGGCTCAAGTTCAGGTGGCCAGATGAGCACCCACGAGCAAGATGTAGAACAGAAGGTCTAGAAAGTGTGGAGGAGCCGGGCGCGGTGGCTCAAGCCTGTAATCCCAGCACTTTGGGAGGCCGAGACGGGCGGATCACGAGGTCAGGAGATCGAGACCACCCTGGCTGACACGGTGAAACCCCGTCTCTACTAAAAAATACAAAAACTTAGCTGGGCGAGGTGGCGGGCGCCTGTAGTCCCAGCTACTCGGGAGGCTGAGGCAGGAGAATGGTGTAAACCCAGGAGGTGGAGCTTGCAGTGAGCTGAGATCCGGCCACTGCACTCCAGCCTGGGCGACAGAGCGAGACTCCGTCTCAAAAAAAAAAAAAAAAAAAAAGTGTAGAGGAGCCAGACATGGTGGCTCATGCCTGTAATCCTAGCACTTTGGGAGGCCAAGGCAGGGGGATCACTTGAGGTCAGGAGTTTGAGACCAGCCTGGCCAACATGGTGAAACCCCATTTCTACTAAAAATACAAAAATTAGCTGGGTGTGGTGGCACACACCTGTAATCCCAGTTATTCGCCAGGCTGAGGCAGGAGAATTGCTTGAACCTGGGAGGCGGAGGTTGCAGTGAGTTGAGATCATGCCACTGCACTCCAGTCTGGGCAACAGAGGCAGACTCTGTCAGAAAGAAAAGAAAAGAACGAAAATAAGAAGAAAAGAAGAAAAGCAGGAAGGAAGGAAGGAAGGAAGGAAGGAAGGAAGGAAGGAAGGAAGGAAGGAAGGAAGGAAGGAAGGAAGGAAGGAAGGAAGGAAGGGAGGAAAGGAGGAAGGAAGGGTAGAGAGTCAGCAGCCCATTTTCTGACTAGGGGGTTCTCAAGAGCAGGGAAGTGAGAAGGCTTCTCAAGAAAATGTTCAAAGCCTAAAGCAATCTGTAACCATCTGCATGCCAAAAGGGATGTGACACTGGTCTCCTTTTTGTCTGGATGCTTCTCTCTCTGGATGTCTTTTCCCACATGTCTTCCTCTTTTCTGTTACCTAGGTGTGCACTGTTCTTTCTACATTCTAAGTTCTCTGTAATTTGGCACCCAAGTCTGCCCTGGGTAGGAATATACGGGCAGAAACAGCAATAAGAAACCATTTGTAGTCTATCAAATTGGTAAGGTTTTTTTTTTTTTTTTTTTTTTAAATACAGAGTCTCGCTCTGTTACCCAGGCTGGAGTGCAGTGGTGTGATCTTGGCTCACTACAACCTCTGCCTCCTGGGTTCAAGCAATTCTCCTGTCTCAGCCTCCTGAGTAAGTGGGATTACAGGTGACCGCCACCATGCCCAGCTAATTTTTTGTATTCTTAGTAGAGTTTCACCAGTTGTATTTTTAGTAGGTTTCGCCATGTTGGCCAGGCCGGTCTCGAACTCCCAACCTCAGGTGATCTGCCCACCTCCGCCTCCCAAAGTGCTGGGATTACAGATGTGAGCCATTGAGCCCAGTCTTTTGTTTTGTTTTGGTTTTTAGACAGGGTCTTCTCTGACACCCAGGCTGGATTGCGGTGGCGCAATCTTTGCTCACAGCAACCACCACCTCCCAGGCTCAAGCAATGGGAAGGATTTTTTAAAAAGATTATACCTAGTATTTGTGAAGGTACTGGGAACAGGGAATTGTCACGTCCTGCTGACTGGAGCGGGACTAAATATGTATCCCCTTTCTGAAGGGCAGTTTGTCAGTTGGTATCTAAAGCTTTAAAAATGTGCATATCTTTTACCATAGTAATTCTGCTTCTGGGAATTTGTCCTACAGGATTAGCTATGCACAAAATTCATGTGTGAGAATGTTCCTGATGGAACTCTTGCAAAAAAATTGTAAACAGCTTAAATATCTAATGACAAAGGACTAACTCACATGAAAGACATATAGTGAAGTGCTACAGAGACATTAAAATAATGTCTTAGTAGCATATTTAAAGCATGAGAAAATATTCTATGTTGCTGTATTAAATGGAAAAGCAGATTATAAAGCAGCATGTATCATATGATGTCATCTTGTAAATGCATAGAAAGAATATACACCAAAGACTTGTCTGTGGTTTCTGGGTGGTAGGATTTGTGCAATTTTAATTTCTCTTCTTTGTAATTCTCTACTTTTCCCAAAATTTCTCCATCGATTACTTTTTAAATCAGAAAAAAACCCACCTTATTTACAAAATCAAATAAAAGTAAAGAACAGAATAAGAATTTGTTTGCCCTCTTCTTTCCTCTCCTCCTCTAGTCAGCCTGAACAACCATTGTTATCAAAAATAGTTGTTATAACCACAACAGTGAATACTCTGGTTTGTAGTGGCCAGCTACAAGTGCTAAGATCCTTCTGTGCATTTTCTTTTAGTCCTCACCTATGATGAAGCAGATATTTCTCTCCTGTCAAAGATGTGAATCTCAGCCTTGCAGAGAGGTTTACTAACTTACCTGTGAACACACAGAACGGACAAGCCAGGCTTCTATCTTGATCTGATTGCAGAAGCCACACTGCCTCAAAGACACTTAGCCCTACAAAGCCCAGAAAGGAGTTTTATGTTGTGTCATAATGTTTTAAGAAATGCCCTGCTCCAAGGAGACCCAAGTTCCACCCAGGCCAGAAATCTGTCTCTAGAAAAAGCACCAAGCAATGAGCTGCCAAAGGGTGAATCTACCCACACATCATGGAAATGCCTGCAGAAAGTCATTATTTGTGATTTTAGCCTGTAACTTCTGCTGGAGTGAGAAGTTTTGAAAATTTGTTAACCTTACTGCCAGGGAATTCTTTGGGTTTATTTCTGGTTGCTTGTACTTTTTTTAACTCCACCCTTTTTGAGAGTCTTATATCACCCCACCATGCCCATCATCCATTCTCCAATACTCCAATAACAGCAAATAGCTGGTTTACAGAGGATACGTATGCATTCCTATTGGTTGAATGATGGAATGTAAGTTCCATGAGGGCAGGGATTGTGTCTATCTCAGGAAGCACTGTTTTGTATGGCATCTAGATGGTGCCCAGTATAGAAAGGCTTAAGATAGCTAAAGGCTCAAGATGGCTAACTAATGAATGAATTATGTTGCCTTAGGTCCTATCTCCTCTCAATTTTTTGGGACAAGAATTATCTTTTTCATTTATGTGAATTGGAGCACCAGCTCTTACCTTTTGCTTTCCCCCACCTTAATTGCTTTAGCTGTAGGTTCTTGGTATCTTTCTTGAAGTGCGGAAGTCGGGTTTGTAACCTATGTCCCTGGCAGGATTCACCATGGGTTTGCACAAAGGGATTGTCAAGTATTTGGTTTGGTTTCTGTGTTCCAAGGCTTTTTCTTGCTAAAATAAACTTCCCCACCCTCTCCCAGAGCAAAATTGCCAGTTCTGCTAACTGGGTCACTTGCCAAGGAGCCAAGATTTTGTCTTTTTTCCCCTGGTCTTGTCTAGGGCCAAGACCCAGTGAGTTGAGCTCTAAGGACTTGCCAAGGCTTTCTATTAATGCCAGTTCCTACAAACATCCCAGACCCTGTCCTCCTGACCTCAACCAGATCCTCCACCTCCAAAGGCAACCTGCTAGTGTCTCTGGAAAGTTTGAGGCAGTCTCTAGCCTGAAGTCATTCACCTAGAACCCCGGGGCAAGGGGTACAGATTCAAATTCACAGCTGCCACTCCTCTGCTGAGGTTGTGGGTGAGAAGAATGCTGCAAATGAGCTCCCTTGATTAAGCATTCTTGAGCTTATTGCAGGTTCCCTGAGAAGCTGGATTAACTGCCTGGCTCCAAAGACAACTGTGTTAGAAGTCTGGATGCAGCTTGTTTTTAAAAGTCTAGATGAGAGGCCAATTAATTGATGTGGTTGTCTGGTCCAGAGAAAGAAATTAAAAGAGCATAACTCAAGAGGCAGGTGAGGAGTAGTGTCTCTTTGGGGAATTGAGGGATGGGAGCAAGTCAAACTAACGCCGCTAATTTAACAGATATATAGATATTATAATATGTATATAGAAATATACATAAGTACATTTAACAGATAGTTAGAAAAGTATACAAATAATAAGTGTACACAGTTTGATGAACATTCACAAACCAGAACCCAGATCGGGAAACACACCTTTCTCAGTACCCCAGAATTCCCTCTCTTCTGTCCCCAAATGTTGCCTATTTTGAATGGAATCATGCAGTACCAAGTATTTGGATCTGGCTGCTTTTGCTCAACATTATTTTTGAAACTCATTCATGAAGTTGAGTGTAGCAGTAGTTTGTTGATTCTTATTGATGTATAGTATTTAATTTTGTGAGTATACCACTATTTATGGGTTCCACTCTGGACGGTTATTCAGTCAATTTCCAATTTAGGGCTATTACAAATAGTGCTTCTGTAAACATTCTAGTACATGTCTTTTGGTGAATACGGGTACTCATTTCTGTTTGGTATATACTTAGGAGTGGTGTTGCTGGGTCATAAATAATGCAAACACTCAACCATAGTAGATACCGCCATGCAGTTTTCCAAAGCGTTTGTCCCTATTTCCATTCCACCAGCAGCACAAGCCAGTTGTTTAGTTTTGGGTTTTTAGCATGGTGCTTAGGAGTACACCTCTGAAAACCTCTTACCAGTTACACGAGCTTTGACTTGCTACCCAGCTTCCAAGAGCCTCAATTTTCACATTTGTATGATGGAGATATCTATTATATACACTGGCTTCACAGGATGATGTTGAGGACTGACTAGGGTGGGTATTAAACTTAGTGCTGTGACATGCAATAGGCCCTCAGTAATAAGTAACCATCTACTAATTGCTATCCTAGATTCATCCCCAAAGAGGGAGAGTCTGTGTGTGTGATGAAGGCAGCAATGGAAGCAGAAAGAAGAGATTGATTCCTTTTTTGATTGATTGATGGGCTCTTCGCAGTATTTTAGAGTTCTCATTTTGTCTTCACCTAAGTCAGACTATAAACTCCCGGGTGGAGCGTCAGGGATCTTTACCCAGGTAAAGAAAAGATGGGATTCGACTGAGAGCTCCAGAGATGCGGGCAAGAGAGAACTTTTCCGTTTGCCGGTACACACGAGAAGTTCTTATCAAAGCCAAACAAAACAAACAAACAAAACAGAGCTGAGAGATTCGCTTGCAAAGCCATCACACGCTTCAGGTTCTTATTCAATGCACCATCCAACTCAGATCCACATTGCCTGGCAAACTTACAGAAGTTGGGGGAAGTCTGAAATCGGTTTCCCTCACCCCTGTACCCCTTCCGGTCCCTTTTCCCTGCCGGCTTAACTCCTGCTCTCAGCACTTAACGCTAATACCTTTGGGCAGGCTCCACCGCGGAGTTTAACCAGCTGCCAAGTTAAATAACGCGGAGGATCCTAAGCCGTCTTCCCAGGGAGTCGGAAACCGACATCTCTCAACTACGCAGGGCCAGTCAGTCACCAAAACGCCTTTTAATTTCAAACATGCATACACGTGTGTGTGTGTTATATCATATATAAAAATATATCATCATCGTTCTCTTTAAACGATTATTTCCTTTGGGTTGCACACCAAAATCGCGTAGCAAGTGGAAAACCCAGGTAGGCGAGACGACTTCCTTCCCTCACTGCGCCTTACAAAATGACACGTCTGCTGGCAAATTGCTGCACGCGGGTATTGGATCAGATTCCTAATTAAATAGCATTTCTAGCGATGAGTTGTCGATAGTATACAAGTATATACATACGTACATACATATAAACAATATGCATATATATGATTTGCATATATATGTTTGTGAATATATATGCATCCAGGGCAGAGAGGAGAGCACTAAGCTTGCACGGATAGACTGCAGATCTGCTCTTTTAGGAGAGTTCTTCTGGCCTAGAAGTGTATACGCTGCCCAGATTTCCGAAGACTCAGCGAATGTCCTCTGATGTGATCGCGGAGGGAGTTGGGAGGATCCTGGAAATCATGATAGGTTTGCACCACAGCCCCTCCCCCTACGCCCCCGCCCCGGGCTGCAAAGCCGGTTGCCCCTGGCTAATAGGCGCCTTTCCTGCTCCAGGGTGAAAACTAGTCTGTGGTGCATTGAGATTTGCAAACCAGTCCCTGAATGCCAGGGGCGCTGCAAAACAGCCGCCGGGTGCAGTGGGCCGGGCGCTCGGCCACCCTGGCTGCGATCATCGCAGCCTCCCAAAGGATGCGGGCAGATGCAGACGGCTCTGGCCCATCTGTCCCTAAAGGCCTGGGACTGTGCTCGCGTGCTCCGCGAGGGTACCCGAAACCTGGGAGCTCTCCGGCGCTCCCGGCCTCCGGTATCTGGGGCTCTTTGTCTCCCGACAGCACTAATCCTGAGAACAAGGCGCACCGAAGGCGGAGGCCCCGGTGCTTTGGACAAGCCCGCCACGGGCAAGCCAGTTCGAATGTTTTCAATAAAATGCTTCTTGGGGAAAAAAGAGAGGATAGCAAAAGAATTTCTCTTCAGAAGTTAATCTATTTTCAGCAGCGGTTAAGCGCGGCACCAAGTAAATCAGATTCTAAATGTTCCTTTGGAAAGAAGGAAGAAAAGGAAGGGAGGAAGGAAGGAGAGCTGGAGGGAAGAAGGAGGGAGGGAGGGAGGGAACAGGAAAAGATATCCCTTAAACCATAAAGTTTGTTTGTTTCAGGGTTGGTTCCTCCCCCTCCCCCCCAAAAAAAATGTCAGGAAGGAGCGGAGTTCCCAGTGCCTGTGTTTCCCCAAACTCGGGAGCCGCGAGCAAGCCTTCTCCCTCCAAGCTGCTCTGCTTCCTGGGGAGATGGCATACATAGGGCGATGTGTTATGTATTGCAACCAGATGAGAAACTAATAACGGGTTTTAAAATAATAGTGCCCCTTGTCATCCAGAACCAAGATATGCATGCCACCGGGGCTGAAATTGGAACACCTTTTTGGAGTGGAAATGCTTGCCTTTTTCTTCCGTGGTGCAAACGTGTGAGCTTTTTGCGCAATAAAGGGATTTTCTTCTGAGGTTGTCTACACCGCAAGAAGGCATCTGCTAATTTGTCCTAAAGTGAGGGCGATTTCTGGCATTTTTAAAAAAATGTTTTTTAAATAAAAGTCATCATTACAGTGCTTCGGGTTAGTGACCATAAAATGGCCAGAGGGAAGGGGCGGGAGGAGAGGCTCAGCTCTAGCCGCGCCAGTCATATTTAATATGCTTCCCATAAGAGAAGCTCCTGTAAAATCAATAGACAGCCGCCAGCTGTGCTTAAACCTGCGATTTCAATTAAAACACTGCGCTCCAGTCCTTGAGGTTGGGCCCGGATCCCCAGTCAGTGGTGTGCGGGTTGCTTGGCCAGGGCTCGGCGTCGCACTGCCGCGGATTCCAGAGGTCGCCTACCGGGTCAGACCCCGCAGAGCCGCGGATGCGCCGGGCCTCGGTGTCCTGCTCTTCCGCGTGTGAAGGACAGAGGCCGCCGAGGGGCCTCGGGCCTAACTCTGATGGTGTGTTTCCCTACCGCCGCCGGGAGTTTGAGGCCCAACCTAGGGCCAGATGGCGAAGAAGCCAAAGCATCCAGCTCTCGGCTGAGGCGCTCCGAATGAAATAGGCCTGGGGCTGAGGCCTCGGGCTGGGGAAGGCGCCAAGGTGGATTCGGGTCCGGCGGCCGTGCGTGGCAGGCTGCAGCCCACGAATCGGACGGCCACAGGCTTGGGTGCCCGGGGATTACACAGGGCATCCTAGGACTCCTGCCCTGGAGCGGAGCGCGTGCTGCGGCCTAGTAGGCCTCGCTTGGGCCGCCACCGCGTGCCTCCCGGTCAGGCGGTTTGCTGGGTCCTACTCTTGACCCGAAGGCATCAACACCTCCAACGTGGAGCTTGTGTACCTGTTGCGTTGGGAAAGAGACTGGGACTTCCAGAATGTCACCATAGCCTCAGCCCACTTCTACTGGAAAATCGTGCTTTGAGGGACAGACTTCTTGGGGAGGGAGGGATAAGATGACTTTATTTTCCGTAAATGAATGCACATCCCTGAAACATCTGCTTAGCCCTGGAGCCCCAAGTTGCCCTTCATGTCGAGTTATTTTGGATTTTCCTTTACTGAAAATGTGTAGGTGGAAAAAATGTCACCCCAAATCCCACAGAACCCTTCCACCAACTCCCTAAAACTGTGAACTTTTAATTTCTGTAGTTGTCCCTCTTAAAAAAAAAAAAAAAAAAAAAGAAAGAAAAAGAAAGAAAGAAAAGAAAAAGAAAGCCCAGCCTTAAAGCAAACAAACAAAAAAAGATGCTGTATATAAGAATGAATTTGGAGGATTTGGGGACAGCGAACGGAAATCTCAGCACTCCCTCCACCATGCGCCACATTTCCCCAGTCCTCTATTATTCTGCCTGAAATCATCTCGTTTACAGAAAATATTTGTTTGCACTATTAGTTGGTACTGGAGTTAATTACTCAATGTGTTAACGTGAAGTAATATGTATAAAAGTAGGATCAGTGTTTATTGTGTGGGTGAGCTGTTGAGCGGTGCTTGAATAAACTGCAATTAGGGTTAGATAGAGATTAATTAACATGTGAGTGGCAAGGTGTAAAATAGTTTCCAACCCTCCACTTCAATATAATCTGCAGGCGAGGGAAGGAGAAGTTTGTGGAAGCTAATTAAATACTTTCATAAAAGCCAGTGTATTCACCCAACATTTGGAAAGAGAGGCACATTAGGGGCAACTTGTTTTTACCCAAATGTTTTCTTTCTGTGGAGGTAGCACTCCTTTGTGATGCTGGAGAGAGAGAGAAAGATGGCTTATGCAGCCACAAAAAGCGATAGAAATGGCAAGGCAGGTTCATGGGAAGCCCTTGGAAGCCTTTCAGCCTGATGAAGCTTTCAAACCAGCAGATCTTTCGAGCTGCTGCAGAGAGCAACAATTACCCAATTTGGAAAAAGGGTTGGGGTGCAGTACTTGTGGCAAACGGGATCCACAGGAGAGTCGGGATAGAAAATCGGGTCTTGAGATGCTGCAGGTGTATTGATATTGTTTCAATGTTGGGGTGAGTTGGTTTGTTTCATGTTTGGTGGGAGGAGGGAGTAATCTGTGCTCTTGTGTTCACATTAACATAGGGATGGGGGTACACTGGGTCTGGAATTCTGTCTCTCTGAACATCTTCTAAATTAAATGGGCTATATGGAAATGATCTCCTCCAGATGAGCAAGGCTTAGAAATCTGGTAGTTTGGGGAGGGGGTGGGAGGGTGATGTTACGGGAACAGACTTAGGATTGTGGAATTAAGGGGCAGTTTCAGAGTTTGGCAGGGTGAGAGCATTAGCCTATTGCAGTCCACCTCCAAGCCACTTTCTCTCAGGGACCTCTCTCTGTTCCCTCTCTTTTCTTTCCAAGTACACCTTTCCTTTTCCTTACCTGCTATGTCCAAATCCTGTCTAAAATTACACCTCAAAGGAGCGGCAACTGCATGGGTGAGTAGAAGGAAAGAGACGTTTTGAAGGGAAAAAGGGAGTGATTTGCCTGAAGTTAAAACTAGAGCTTTTCTGCCCCGTCCCTTAACGTTCTCCAGGGATGTTTCGCAGCACGGAGGGCCCTAGGACGGGATACTCAGCCCCCTCAAGACTTGTTCCTGGTGAAGAAACAGAGGGTTTACCTCTACCACCACTTTCTCTGGCTTCACATGATCGTGTGTCTTTGGAGATGGAATTCACTATCAAACCCTGTTTGCTCATATTATACCCACCGTAATCCTCTTAAACTGTGGTTGAGGCTACAAAGCTCGTGGTCTTGCAAAAGCTGGCTAGCAAGATATAATTGTCCCGCGAACAAAACCGGCCAAAACTTTTCAAAAAACCCCTGCACCCCTCCTCCCCCTTTCCTAAACCTAATTCTCTCGCTCGCTCTCTTGCTAGCCACCACCATCCCCCTCCATAAGAACCCTCAGCCTCGACCACTTTTGTTGTCGCCAAGAGCACCCGGCCTGTTGAAAGTGCTGGAGCGTCTTTGAGCAGTTTGTTGTGATACGCAGGTGGAATGGTCTGCAAACAGATGAATTCAGCCCCTCCAAACCAAGCGCGGAGCGCGCTGCTTTTGTGCGCCAGGCACAAAACGCTGAATTCCTCCGAACTTACTTGGGGCCTGTCTGGAAAAGGGTCTTTTCTTCCCTCTGCTTGTACCTCTGGCCACACTAAGTCTCTGCCCGCCCCCCTTCAGGCCCCCTCCCTCTCCTCTCTGATAATCCTTCTCTTTATTTTAGAAAAACACAAAACCCGGTTCCACGCGGTGCTTTAGTGGCTAAAAGTGAAAGAGCTGCCTTGGCAGAATTCAGCTCTATGAATCACTTCGGAAAATTGGTTCGACTGAATGGCCTTAGGAGGAAAAACGTTTTAATAGGATCCAGGGGAGGTTCTGCTGTTTCAATCTGCTCCTTAAACAGGTGGAGATTGGACGTTCTCAATTATACAAACAGTAAGTACCCATCAGATGGGAGAGCTGCCCTCCGAATCCTTCCCGCACGCAGCCCTAAACCAGAAGCAGAACCCGGCTTTGCCTCAGAAACCCGATCATAAATCAACAATTCTGATCTATTAGGATCTCCAAAAGTCTTCCACCTCTTGGTTTAGTCTTCCCCAGCCTCAGACTCAGAGCCGGCCATAAAGCCGGAGGCGCACCTGCGCTGCGCGGAGGCCCCCGAGATCCCTGCGCGCGGCCTTGCTCTCCGTGACGCTTCGGGGTCGTAGTTAGGCAGTAGGAGCTCTCTCCCGACCTCCGACGCCAGCCAAGGCGAGCTCATTGCTTTTGCATAAATTAATATTTCCCCATTAACAAGTTCCCCCCTCCAAACGCGGCGCCCGCGTCCATGCGCCACATCCTAATGAGGTAATTATCATTTGCGCGTGTTCGGGGCTGGCGCCGGTTCCGTGGGTAAATGGCAGTTTATTAGCACGATGCCCAGCTCGGCTGCGGAGGGCTAAGGGATACTTCGGCTACTAGACTGACACCCAGGGGCCCTTTGGGGGCGCCGCGTCCGGGACCCTCCGCCCTCCCCGCGTCCCCCAAACCTGCAGGCCTCCAAAGTTGTGAATCACGCACGGAACTCTGCCTAGGTTTGGGTTTGGGTCCCCCCCCCTTTCCTTCCACCGGCAAAACCATCACGATTCCTCCCCCTCCCCCTCCCGTCTCTTCCCTCTTTCCCGATTCGCAAACCGCTCGCACTTTCCCGAGGGGAGCGCGGGCGCCAGTTGCCTCCTTTTAAAGTTTGAGGGGCGGTGGTGGCGGCGGCCGGCAGGAGCGGGGGAACACAGGGGCCGCTACGGGAGCCGCGCCGCCGCCCATGTCATTCCACTTCAAGTGACTTCATGTGATGTCAGCTGAATGTAAAAGACAGTGATCTCACGCGGAGGGGAAGATGTTTGCCATCAAAATGTGACAGAAGAGACACGCTGCATGGCTCGGAACGCATCTCCTTGGTGGTGGGGGAAAGAGGTAAATGCGAGGTGGCTCTCCGGTCCTCTTTAACTTTGCCCCTTCACTGTCCAGCTCCCAGCACGCGTGGCAGAGGCCTGGGTCCAGGGAAGGGCTCAGGGGGGTTAATTTGAGACTCTTTTCTCACCGCCCCCCCCTTTTCTTTTGTAAACCCTCCCCCTTCTTCCCCTTTTCAAAGTCCCAGGGCAGGGGCTGGTGGGTTCCTTTGCGCGCCGGGTTAATGGGCGGTAATTTGGTACCCTTGGGTGCACTTTGTTTTGCCCTCGTTCATTTGAATGCAAATGGGTGACCCGGGCCCGACTAGGTGCTTATTAAATTGCAGTTTTCCCCCCTGCCTTTTCCGGAATGCAGACTTAGAGGAGAGAGGCTGCGCCCTGGCCCAGCCTGGCTCGGCTCAGCTCCGCGCGCCATGGCAAGCTCGGCTTCCCTGGAGACCATGGTGCCCCCGGCCTGCCCGCGCGCCGGAGCGTCGCCTGCCACTTCCAAGACACTGGCCTTTTCCATCGAGCGCATCATGGCCAAGACGTCGGAGCCCCGCGCGCCCTTTGAGCCCCGGCCTGGAGCGCTAGAGGCGGACGGCAGCCAGGGCAAGAAACTGCTCAACCTCTGCTCGCCGCTGCCCTGTATGATCCCCCTCCAGCCCCTAGGCTACGAGGTGCCGTCAAAGACACTGCTCAGTTACTCCGAGCTCTGGAAAAGCAGCCTCCGGGCGGGCGGCGGCGGAGGCGGCGGCGGTGGCGGCGGCGGCGGGGGGGGCCCCAGTGTGTGGCGCCAGCGGCTTGTGCAAAACCAACTGTGGCGTGTGCTGCAAGGCCGAGCTGGGCCTGGCGCCGTCTGCGCTGCCCGCGGGCAGGGTCATCAAGCCGCAGGTCATCAACCAGGCTGTGGGGCTGCCGGCCAGCGGCTCGCTCTACTACTTCAACTACCTGGACTCGACCGCGTACCCGCCGTCTGAGCTCCTCAGCGGCCACCTCTTCCCGTCTGGCCTCCTCAATGCGCAGGCCCCCGCCGCCCTGGCTGCTCACCCCAAGCTCTTTCTGCTGGAGAACGCCAAGCTGGCCGGCTTGGCTGCGGACAAGTTCCCCCATCCGGCTCCCTATCCCCATAAGGAGCGCTTGCCGGCACCACTGGAGCAGGTACTGAAGGAGAACTCGGCCCTGACTGCCGAGCGCGGAGGCGTCAAGGGCCACAGCAAGCTGCCAGGGGGCTCCGCAGATGGCAAGCCCAAAAACTTCACCTGCGAGGTGTGCGGCAAGGTGAGGCCCAGGGTTCGGGGAGCCGGGACGGGTGACCGGCGGCGGCGGCTTCCTTGGGGCAGCCTGGAATGCCCTTCTTCAAGCTGAGGAGCCCCCCAGTAGTTGACTACCCAAATTGGGA
Source organism: Theropithecus gelada (assembly GCF_003255815.1). Lineage (NCBI taxonomy): Eukaryota > Metazoa > Chordata > Mammalia > Primates > Cercopithecidae > Theropithecus > Theropithecus gelada. The sequence goes on from NC_037669.1 coordinate 77,752,303, forward strand.
GCCTAGTTGGGCCTCAGTTTCCTATTCTGTAAAATGGGGATGCCCTTGTCACACAGTATCGGTGTAAGCAGGAGTTTGGGAAGCACTTTCCAAACTGAAAAAGGCTCTGGTTTCTGAAGGGAGTATTGGTTGGGGGAGGTAGGCTGTGGTCCCCCCGGGACTGATTGTAGGCCCTCGGACAGACGCACCACATAGGCCCCCCATGTCTTCCCATAGGTGTTTAATGCTCACTATAACCTCACCCGCCACATGCCGGTCCACACCGGAGCCAGACCGTTCGTGTGCAAAGTCTGCGGCAAAGGCTTTCGCCAGGCCAGCACGCTCTGCAGGCACAAAATTATCCACACCCAGGTACGTGGCCCCCGGGGTCGGGCCCAGCCCTCGCGCAACCCCCAGAATCTTAGTGATAACACTGGGGATAGGATGGCCAAAGATTATCCCTTACCCTCTAGGGTTGAGTGGGGGGAGGGGGTGTCCCTTCCAGGTGTTCCCGAGGTGGCCTCTGGGCCAGGGTCTTGGCCTTACTGTGTGCTCGCCCCTCTCCGCAGGAAAAGCCGCATAAATGCAACCAGTGCGGCAAAGCCTTCAACCGCAGCTCCACGCTCAACACGCATATCCGCATCCACGCGGGCTACAAGCCCTTCGTCTGCGAATTTTGCGGCAAAGGCTTTCACCAAAAAGGTAACGTGCCGGGCGAGGCCATCTCTTCTCACCTCACCTCAAGACTTGGGTCGCGGCTGGCTGGCAGGAAGGCAAAGAGGGATCTGGAGAGAGAAGGCGAAAGCTGCAGGCGCGGGTGCAGCATTTCTTTAGAATCGGGTTGTGCCTGGTGTAGGGGTAAGCTCTCCTAGCGGGGTTAGTAGACCACGCTGTAGGCAGGCTGGGTGCACAGCGAGACTTGAATTCGAGAGGTGGGAAGGAAGTACGGAGACAGTGGGAAGGGATGTAGGAAAAGGAGAGGGTATTGCCCTATAGAAAAGGGTTCCGTTTGTATCTGGGACTTCCCTTTCAAATGAAAAAATATTGGAGGCAAAATAACCCTCCCGGGAACAATTTAAGACTGGGGGAAACCGGTATGATCCTTGCCCCGGCTCGGATTTTCCAAGGCACTTTTGGATCTCCAGGTGGTAGTTGGGGGGCGAGAAAGAAGTAACTTTAAAAATAAGAAGAGGAAAAAAAAAAAAAGGACGAAGCCCGGGTTCGTGCGAATTTCTTCTAGCGAGGCATCAGCCAGGAGAAGGACTCGGTGCGTCTCTGGGCTACGCAAAAGTTTCCCGGCCGGCGGAGCGCTGCGGGAGGGACGCTGCACCAGCCTCTGTGGCCCGCAGAGCAGGAGCGCAGAGCGGCTCTGCGGGACTCAGTCTCGGTCTTGTCGGGAGAGCACCCGGCTTGACGCTTATGAAGTTTGACAACTTCTGCACTCAAAGAGGTCGCGCCCGCCTAGCCAAGCGTCGCCTTTTTTGAGCAGGCACCTGGGCTGCCCCTGGGACGCCCGCCTCTTCCTCCCCACCATTCTACTCCATACCCCCACGTTTTTTGTTCTTGATCTCTTGTAGGGAACTACAAGAACCACAAGCTGACCCACAGCGGCGAGAAGCAGTACAAATGTACCATCTGCAACAAGGCCTTCCACCAGGTCTACAACCTAACCTTCCATATGCACACCCACAACGACAAGAAGCCTTTCACGTGCGCCACTTGCGGCAAAGGGTTTTGCAGAAACTTTGACTTAAAGAAACATGTGCGCAAACTCCACGACAGCGTGGGCCCTGCTGCCCCCTCCGCAAAGGACCTGACTAGGACAGTGCAGAGCTGAGAGCTACTGCCTTGCCCTCCCTTCCCTCCCTGTACCACCTGAAAACAGATCACACATATAAACTTATTTCTAAAATTAAAAGAAAAAAAAAACTATAGCAGAGAGGCTAAAATCTATTTATCGAAACCAGCATATTTTTGGAAAGCTAAATGTTTCCTCGATGACTGGCAGCAAACTCGTGGCCCCCACCTTTGTATATTCAGGAAACTTATTTAAATCCAGTGCGCCGAAACGTATTTAATTCCAGGCCTCCGCTTCTCCTGGGGCAGCCAGTTTTAACCCCAGCCTGTCACCGTGAGCGCCCCAGAAGAGCGCGGCGCCCCTAACCATCTTTATACAGCCATGTAAATCCTCCTGTACAAGCGAACACGGAATATATACGTATATAACTCAATAAACAGAATCATTAGTGCGCGTTTTTTTCCCCCTCTCCCCTCGCGGCGAGGTCAGCTCAGCAACCCCAAAGAACGAAAAGGAATTAGGCATTTATAGCATTTCCTTCCTAACTGCACCAACTTTGGGGCGCTGGGGCCAGGGTTGAGGCCAAACCGGTGTTCTTGCTGCGCTTGTGTGCTAAGGCCCCCAGGAGTGAGGGCGAGCAGGCCTACGTCGGCCTACAGCAGGTGCCAAGTTTTTATTTGGTGACTGTTCAGACGCTTGGGATTCTGGGTGTTGCCTTATTTGGGTAAGCAAATTCAAAGAAAAGGGTTAAAAGCGACTGGGTGTTAGGGAGCAGCTTTTGGGAACGTCCTTGAGCAAAGCGCCACGCCCTGTGAGGGTAAGTGGTCTACGCCCTACCCCACCAGAGCGCTTCTGGGCACGTCCCCTTCTCCCGGAGACCTAAGGAGGGCAACCACCGCTCCCAATCTCCCGTGGCGGCAAGAACTGGAGGGTAAGGGTCCCCCAGCCCAGCCAGAGCCTCGGGGCTCACTGGCCTGCGCTCTCGGTCTGGGGCGGGCCTCCCGGTGCCGAGAGCCCTGCCGCCGGAGGGCGCGCCCTGGCTCCCAGAGCTCGCCGCCGCCGCCGCCGCCGCCGCCGCCTCCTGGGTCCTGATTACCGCTCCGTTAGCCCATTTCCTGAATAGCTATCTCTGCCGCCGAGCACGCTGATGAAATGATCTCACGCTTGCTTTCTAAGTAATGACCCAAATTAAGAGAGAAAACAGAGACCCTTCAAACAGCATTACATTAATCATCTAATCATTCCCAGGAGGGGGCCGGCCGCCGCCGCCCCGTTTGATCCGAATCTGGATAATCAAGAGCTCGGATTACTGGCGCGTCGCGCCGGGCCTCCCCCCACACACACTTTTAATATCCGCGCGGCGATTCAGCCCACGTCTTTTGGAACAATGTTCCCCAGCGCCAGGAGGAAGTGCGGCGCGGGGCCCGGGAGTGCGCTTCCACGCAACCTCCCCATTGAGGGGGCGAGTATGACTGGGAGCTGACCCCACGCGGATTTCCACTGCGGGAGGCGACTATCTGGAGGGAAAGATGCTTAACGCAAAGGGCACCCCCTCACTCCCCCAAGTAACTCGGAAAGTGATTCGAGTGCGGGTTTCCCAAACACCTGGTATACAGTAGGCGCTCAGTGCTGAGCGTGCCAGTGGTTTCCACGAGCGAAAACCCTGTCATCTCCCGGGGGCTTGCTCTATGTCAGGAACTTAACACACATCCTCTCCAACGGTGACTATAACCCTCAAGCTGGGCGTGATTATTCCCATTCTACAGACGGAGAAATAGAGGCAGAGACGAACTATGTGACATGCCTGGGGTCACCAGGCTTGGTAGAGCAAGGATTCGAACTCCGGGGGTTTTAGGAGGCCTACGCTTCAATGGAGGAAGAATCTCGGGGTTGGGGCTCGGAGAAAGACGCTCTGGGGCAGGGTGGAGGTTTTGTCCCGGTCAGCCAACGGTTCTGTCCCCGCCCGCCGCCCAATTCGCGGACCCATTGCGCGGGGAAGGAGAATTGTCGATTTTGTTTGCACAGAGGACGGCGACAGCTTCCTCAGGCTGTCGCGGGGGTATTTTTAGTACCTCCGATTCAGAAATAGGAACGCGTACATTAGAATTCCATTTCCTGAAAGGAGAGCGTCCTCGTTTTTTTGTATTCCTCCCCTCCTCCCCTCAAGTCTAGGAAGACGCAGCCAGGGGAGGGGGGAAGAGGAAGCGAGGGGGAATTTAAATGTTAGCTCGTTCTGGCTGCAGTTCGCTGAGGGGAGATTGGGACCCAGAGGAATATGCAGATTTAACTCCGAAATCTCGGTGGATGCCACAAACCCCAGGAAACCCCAGGATGGGCGAGGAGGACTTGGCGGCTAAGGATATGAAAATATCGCCTTGCTGTTCCCAGACATCTATCCCTAGGGAGATTGCAGGCCGGTTTAAGGAGTCAGCTCCCTTTCCTTGTCCTCATATAGTACAATAGTGTTTTATTAGCGCTCTCCCCCCCATTATGTATGGGAGATCTTGGGTGTTCTGTGACAGTGTCCTATGACAGCCATGTCAACCAAAATCTTTTCCTTCCTCTGGAGAGGATCCTTTGCAAACGTGGTTCTTGAAGACCAGACAATGACCAGGGCAAGCTCACCTTTTTCTTAAATAGCTCCAAAAACTTTGGGTGAGGGACAGATACCACAAAATTTAATGCAAAGTCTTCTCTTTTAAAAGTTATGGGAAAAGTTGGCCTGCATGTGGAAATCAGGGTCAAGTTCTCTTTAAGAAGGAAAGATAAATAAAAGAGGGAACGCCTGCCCTCCCCACCACCGCCCAGGGATACAACTTCCTAACCTACAAGTGAGAGAACATTCCTTGAAGTTTTCACGGAGAGAGACTCCAAGGGTCCCCCATCTCGTAAAACTGGAGAAATTTGCTTCCAGGCTTACAATTCTGAAGAGGGGTGGGGGCGTGCTTGCTTGCAAACTAGGCAGCAAATAATAAAAAACTCATGCGTAGAGGTGGAGGCATTTCTCGCATGGACTGCTCATCTCTGCAGTGGTGGGGGGAGGAACATTAACTGTAGCTCAGGGGTATAACTAAGTAGAGTTTCTTGCAGACTTCAACATCCTTGAGGTTGTTTCCTCATAAGTTGATTGTTACTTAACCTCCACACCAGCTTCTGTCAATCGCTCTCACCTGAGAAGGTGTTGTTTCACATCTGGCGCTAATTGTAGATAAACAGAGTTCTCTGTTATCTATAGGGCTTAGTTCTACTTTCCACAAGTTTGAAGTCACTCCCAGATTTAAGATGTCGGCTTCCTTCAGGTGTGGGATTCAGGAAAGGATTCCTTCACCTGAAAAGTAGTACGAGGAGAAAGGGAACCTTCTGCCTGAATTACAAAACACCTTTCACAGCCAGCACAAGTTCTAAAGCCAACACTAAGCCCTTTCAGTAACCATCTTAGCTATTCATCCTTCTTAGTTATTCACCATGCATCGGAATTGATGGGTGAAAGGCTCTGTTTTCTGATTTTTCTCTCTCTTAAAATTAAACTGTTTGCATGACTTGTAGTTTACAATATTAATAAATGACTTAAACAAGGTAGTCATCAGCTGCATATTAATATTCTAACCTTGATTAAATTGAAGAGGCTGCCCTTAAAAAATATTTTTAAAAAATCAAATTGCGGGGGAGGGGAATCCTGTCACAGACACAAAAAAGACTCCAATTATCTTTTCCCCTACAAGATGTTTGTTCTGTCCATGACTGCTCACACTTCAGCAATCTTGCCAGCAAGACTCAAAAAAAAAAAAAAAAAAAAAAAAAAAAAAAACCTTCTTCCAAAGCCACAGCCTCGTACATAACAGATTGTACAGTCCTATTGCCTTAGGCGGGTTAGAGGTTCCTCTCTGCAAAGAGTGACACAGAAAAGTTGCCAACATCCCAGACACATTTTGGGGGGCACTGTGCTCGTTCTTGCTTAGCCGCAGAAGTGGGTCTAGATGGTCCCCATTTTGCTGTTCGGCTCACAAGCGAGTAGGGGGCTGCTTGAGCCAGGCCCAAGAGTTACAGCAGTGAGGCGTCCAGGTGTGCTGGTGGTGAGTGGGCCGGGGGAGGGAAAGAGGTGATAAGAGGGAGGGTGGGGGGGCTGCCAAAGAGAGGACAGGAGTCTTGAGAAAACGCTGGGAAATAAACAACCTCAAGGCAGCTGCGTTGCCCTTTTCCCTGCACTTCCCTCTCAAACGTCTGAGCAACCAGTTTGCTCCTAGAAACATGTTAATTGCCAACGGAGCTCATTAAGGCATGCACATGCAAAACACAGCAAGAAAGATTAAATGGACAAAAGCGCAATAATGAACTGTCAACAATCGGGCCCATCTACGCGACCAGGATCACTCAAGAATGAGGCATTTAGAGGCAACAAAGGATTGTCTGGGACAGGAAGAAAAGACGACCTAGACTTTTGTTTAGTCAACACAATTGATTACAAATGAGAGATTAACAGGATAGCTTCAGATTTTTTTTAAAAGAGGCAGAAAAGAAAAGTCCAATTAAGTCCACCGAATGTTAACTACATTGCGTTCCATGCCTAGCCCCAAAGAAATTCTCATTAAACCATCCCTGGCGATCCCTTTTGGAAAGTAATTTGTCTCCCTGATGGAGCAGAGAAAGAGAATCGTGTAAAAGAAAGCGTTAGTTCTTGGCACAATGAGCTTAGGAGACACACTAGAAAGAGCCAAAGGGGGAGTTAATGAGCATCTGACAAACTGCTTGGATTCAGGCCTAGAGAACAGCGATGAAAAGATGAAATTGGCCAACAACTATTCTTTATATCAAACATAAAAAGGCCAATCTGAAATGGGGCTGCTCAAAACTGGTTGAAAGTACATAGCCCAAGAAAAGGGAACCACGGCCAGGCCCCTTGGTGGACAGTGGACAGATAGTGTGAAGAACTCAACAGGCCAAGAGTTAGGAAATAAGCAGAAGGGTGGACTGACTCTCCGTGGCAGAGCAAACTCCAGCCACCAGCCCCAGGCCTTTGAGGTGCTGATTTGAAGCTCTTGGTGCCCATCCCCCACCCTCTGGATGTTTCTTTCATGAGTGAAAAATGAATGTATCAGGCTAGCATTCGAGGGTTCCCCAAAAGTTCTGATAATTTGGTAATTAGCTGCTGGCAATCAGCAAGCCACCCCCCTCTCTTCTAGACCCATAGGCCTCCCAAGGGCACCATATGTTACCAGCTCACATGCAGTTTTTCTACCCTCCTTTGTCCTAGTGACCATTCAAAACCCTCACCCTTAGGTGATTGCCTTCCTAATTCTGCATGGAGCAGAGATGGCAAGGAAATGAAGACATTGATCCTGCCACCGCTTTGTGGAATAGGTCATGAAGCATTTAAATTATTATAGCTGTTCCTCTGGCTTTAAGAAACTACCTCATTTTAATGTTTCCTTTTTTGAACAAAGTAGGTCAACAGTATATGTCTATATGAGACACATATTACATTTTAATTAAACATAAACGTCCAGGCATCCCAACAGCAGAAGTGTTAAAGAAGTTCTTTTACACTCGGTGTTCAGCAGAGCCAGGTAAACAGAACCTAGAGGTGTGACAGGGTTTTTAAGTTTAGTCCATCAGTTAAGCAACCCAGAACAAATTCTCTGGTTTCTTAATGCCTTGTTGATTCCATCATTGAGGTGGATGGGTGCCATCTCAGATACTAGAGTGCAGCATTTAAATCTTGATTCTAGGTTTTGTATTCTTACTCTCAAATCCTTGGTAACAGCTATCACATTTCTGAGGGCTTGGCTTGCACTTCCAGGCTTTGCTCATGCTTCACGGAAAAAAAATATATTAGTGTCTAGAAGTTAGAAAGGAGGAAGAAGAAGTATACCAAATTCAAAATAAAAACAGTCATCTAAGATTAGAGACTAGCTCTGGTTTTCAAAGCACAGAAGTGTTACAGAATCAAGAAGGTGTGTTTCAGGAAAGGGAGGTGAAAATGAGACTTTTCTACTGCAGAGAGACCAGAATCTGATACAGTTAATTCTTCACCAAGGCATCCTGTTAAAGCTACATGGCCCAACATGACTGTCATTGTTTCTCTCCTTTCTTCAGTGTTTTTCAGTCCTAGGTTTTATTTGGAGTTATTTTGCCTCAAAAAGTTTCAGTGGTATCCCCAGAGTTTCCAAATGTCCTCACTTTGCCACTGAAGTGGCTGGTGCTTAATTGCCTAAGGAAGGATGGCATGTTATCTTTAAGAAGAAAGTGGTGAGTGGTTAGGAGCCTGAGGTCTGGCATAAGAGCAAGCTGAGTTCAAATCTTGTCTCAGCCACTTGCCAGAAAACAGCTTGTATCTCTGTGTCTTCATCTGCAAAACAGAAATATTAAGGATACCTATCTCTCAGGGTTGTTGTGAGAGTTAAATGAGTTAACACATACAATTAGAACTGTAGAACAACAACTGGTGTGTATATACTAAGCATTCCAGAGGCCATTATTATTAGAAAAACTCAAGTATTAAAACTTTTATACAACACTTTATAAAGAAACTACCAGTGTTATCTTGTTGATTCCTTATTACTTTTTTTTTTTTTTTTTTTTGAGACAGTGTCTTGCTCTGTCATCTGGGCTGGAATGTGGTTGCTTGATCACAGCTCACTGCAGCCAAGTGATCCTCCCACCTCAATTTCCTGAGTAGCTGGGACCACAGGCATGTGCCGGCCTGCGTCACCATGTGCCACCATGCGCCACCGTGCTCAGCTAATTTTTAAAATTTTTGTAGACCGTGTCTTGCTACATTGCCCAGGCTGGCCTCGAACTCCTGGGTTCAGGCAATCCTCCCTCCTCAGCTTCTCAATGTGTTGGGATTAAAGGCCTGAGCCACTGCAGCCGGCTTACTACATATTTATGAGGTAGTTTTCTTAGCCCTATTTTAAAAGGGAGCAAACTGAGTTGCCTTTAGTTCACATAACTGACACAATAAACACAGTAAAGCTGGGACTCACACTCAGATGATTGTCTGATAGTGGTGCCACGGTTCTAGCAGGAATGTACATAAGAATCACATAAAGATTTTGCTAAAAATGGAGATTTCTGGACCCCATGAAACTTAGCGTTTCATGAGATGTGAAGTCAACAGATCTGGTTTACGGCCCAGGAATCTGCATTTGATCTGATGCAGGTGGTTCCCAAAACTATACTTTGAAAAACACTGATTTGGCATCTGTGTTCTTTCTACTTCACCATGGTGCTGCCTTTGAAAGACATAAGATGAAATACCATCAGCTCTTCTTAAATTAATACAGTTGACATTCACTCTACAAATATGGCTTGAACATCTCTTATGTGTCAGGCAGTCTGTTGGGTGCTGGAGTTACAAAGAAGAAGAGCACGGGCTGGGCGCGGTAGGCTCAAGCCTGTAATCCCAGCACTTTGGGAGTCCGAGACGGGTGGATCACGAGGTCAGGAGATGGAGACCATCCTGGCTAACACGGTGAAACCCCGTCTCTACTAAAAATACAAAAAATTAGCCTGGCGTGGTGGCGGGCGCCTGTAGTCCCAGCTACTCGGGAGACTGAGGCAGAAGAATGGCGTGAACCCGGGAGGCGGAGCTTGTAGTGAGCAGAGATCGCGCCACTGCACTCCAGCCCGGGCTACAGAGTGAGACTCTGTCTCAAAAAAAAAAAAAAAAAAAAAGAGAACATAGCCTCTGCCCTGGAGAGGTTTATAGTTTAGTGGAGGAGAAAAACACATACAATAAAAATCCCCATACAGTGTGTGGTTAAGAAGATGAAACTGGGCATTCAGTCTAGTCTGGGTTGGTGTGTGTAGTGGACATCTGTTATTTTTGCCTGCTAATCATCATTCTCCCGTCTGGTAACAACACCCAATATTTCCTTTGGCAAAATCACCCCTCCCCCACTCTCCATACGGTTAAGGTGGAAGCTATTCCAGCCCTCTACATGGGCATGTGACCCAGGCCTGGCCAATCAGAGCTCAGCACCTTCCTGGTCAAGCGAATGGCCCAGAACTGGGCACCTGACCCAAATAGGGCCAATGAGATTTCTACCCAGGACTTTGCCAGAGCAGAAGTCTTTCTTCTGGGTTGATAAGTAGGTTATAGTTAGATGTTAGTCTGGGGATCTGGTGTGCTACAATGTTAGGAAAGACCTTCCTGTGCTGAGAATGTTAGAGGTAGAGCATGAGAAGAGTTGAGACCTGGTCCTTGACCTCATTGGATCCTGGTATCACTGAAGCCAAATGCACATGCTGACTTACGTGTTTGCTTAAATGCAGTCTCTCTGCTCTAACCCTAAGATTCCTGACTGATACTGGGCAGAAGACAGGGAAGTCTAAGATACTTCTCCTGAGGAAGTGATGCTTACATTGAGATTTCAAAGAGCAGCAGGTGTTCACTATGGAGGAACGGAGGAAGAGATATCTCTGACAACCTAAGTGAAAGCACAGAAGCAAAAAAAAAAAAAAAAAAAAAAAAAAAAAAAGACAGGAAGTTGATGGCAACTAGATGCGGTTTGACCTGGCTGGATTTAGTACTAACAGATCTGACTCTGAAACTTTGCTCTGCTTCTGAGTAGCTGTGGGACACTGGGCTAGAGGTTTGCCCTCTTTAAGCCTCAAGTCCCTTATCTGCAAAATGAGCACAATAACATCTGCTGCACAGGACTGTTACGATGATCTAATGCAATAGGACAAGTCTAACACCTGATCCATTGCCGGCATTTAGCTAAGTGACTGCAATTATTATTGCTGGAAGGTGAGGGACCTTACGAGAGAGTGACTGGACAGCATTCTACATTTCCTGAGTAATCCAATGGAGTTGACTTCTGGAGCTAGAGATGTCTTAGGGCAGAGAGAACAATTGCTGAGGCCTGCCTGTTTCTGAGTGAAGCAGTAGGAGGTAGGCGAAACGTCATGGGCTTTGGAGTCACATAAACCAACTGATTTCAACACTTACCAGCTGCATGACCGTAGTTGATTCCTCTTAACATTCTGAGACACAGTTGTCTCATCTTTGAAATCTTAAATATTAATAGGGTACTTGTTAGAAATATTTTTTTCCAGATATTTCATTTTGTTTTATATTTGGGGGGTACATGTGCTTGTGTGTTACATGCATATATTGCATACTGCTCTGGTGGGAATGGGGCTCTAATATACGCATTACCCAAATAGTGAATGTTGTGCCTGATAGGCAATTTTTCGATTCTTGCTCCTCTCCCATCCTCCCACTTTTTGGCGTCCCCAGTGTCTTGTTAGAAGGATTTAAATGACATAAAATGTGCAGAGTACGCACATAGATGTTGAATAAATTATAGCTATTTACTCTTATGATTAATTACTACTGCTAATGTTATTACCACTCTAATCTTGGGATACTTGGTTGGCAGAGCAAATAGGACTCCAGTGTTCTTTAGCAAATAAAATGCTATAAGAACTATAAGGGCAGGGACTGTGCCTGCTTTGTTGGCTATGTTTTGTCCTGTATTTGGCATTTAGTGGGTATACTACATTTAAGCGGTGGATATCAGCTTTCACTCCTCCCCATGGGTGGGGAGGTTACCAAACCTAGTGTTATGAATAGCCATGTTGCACTCCATTCTGCAGCACTTTAGTCATAAAACAAATATTTATTGAAGGCTTGGTCTGTGCTGGGCATTGCGGTAGGGACACAACTGTAAAGAAGACAGATTGACCTTGTGGAGCTCACATCCTAATGGTGGGAGACACATGATAAACATGCCAAGTAACATGAAGTAATTTCAGATGATAGTAAACACCAGGAAGGAAATAAAAGAGAGTGACCAGATAGGACATATCTGGGAGAAGGCTACTTTAAAACAGGTGGCCAGTACCAGTTTTGGTGCAATTTAAGTCTCTGATGCACCCAGGAACTAAGAGAAGCATCAATACAACTCCAGTTGGCCCCTCAAATTCATCCACTTGGATTTAATAAAAAAGCCTCCCTTCCCCCAGAGCTCCAAATTGCCCATTGGTTGATCCAGCTCAAATCTGCTTTAGGACTCAGAAAAGGAGTTTTTGAGGGTATGCAACAGAAAACAAAGAGCATTCCTGGCCAGTGGGTGGAGTAGGCCATTGACCCACATACCATTTTCCCACTGAATGGAATGGTAATTGATCAAAGTAAAAAAATTTATAGAAAGAGATACTGCTGCCATGTTTTTAAACCGTGCATTTCCCAGCCAAGTCTCCAGATGGAATCACCGAAGCAACACATCCTTGACTTAAATGTGACTGTTTAACAGTTATATTGGGTAGGCCATATTTTTCCACAAGGAGGTGGTTGCTTGTCTTAGGAACTTGAGACTCTTAACAGACTTTTGGGTGAGAGCTTTCCAGGATACCACTCTTTCTCTCACACTTCCTGAAGTCACAGAAGTCGGAGACCTAGCTGTAGTGTCAGGAGAAGGGAACGACAGAGTGAACTGTTACACAAGCTCATAGAATGATGAGGTTTGTAGGATGTCTTAGTGCCAATGACTGTCACTAATGAACAATTCCTAAACACAAGGATGATTTATTTATTGTTTGTTTTTGCCTGAGCAGCATCCACTTTCCCTTCTTCTGGTTATCAGCATTCTAATTTGCTTTGGGATAGCTGCTCTTCTTCACTGAACACAGACCACTGGAACTGTTGTGAAGCAATCTGTCCTTCCCCCCATGCCATATCCACTGGTCAAGGAACAGACATGGGATCCAAGCTAGGTCATACAGATGCTTTCTCTGGAATTTGACCCATGAGCAGAGGGATAAGACTATAAATAACTGATGCTCATTCATTCCAAGGAGACTGTGAATCAATTTATTTTAAGAAGACTGTGGACCTGTTAGTTACACATCCTGAGTTGCTCTAATTTTTGCCTTTCCAAATCTGGCATTACAACCTTTGTTTTGTTCTATTAGCTGCCCAATAACATTCCAGTGAATTCCTTTTTCACATAAATCGGACAGTGTTGTCCTCTATGGCTTGCCACCAAAGATGCAGATGAGTATAGTCATCTTCCTTCCATGACCCGCCTTCTCTTTCAGGTCCTGGAACCAGAACATCTCACAGTCAAGACTGAATTTCCCTTTCCAGGATTTTTATTGTCTACCTGAATCCCTCCTTATACTCCCGAGGGTCTTTCAGGCAGTGTGGCTTACACACTTACACATTCAGTGCTCTGCTTTGCTTCTTGAAAAAAAATTTTGGAGGAAGAAAACACTATTCACACCCCATATTTATATTCAGAATAAAAATGTCTTTAGGGTAAGATGGGCTGATACTGGGTCAAACAGCTTAGGAAAGAGAGAAGTTAAAAATATAGCACAACAATAATGGGAGTTAGGATTGTTTTGCTTAGAAAGAGTTCTTAGGAAATAACTTGTTTATTTCCCCCCACCCCAGCACTCCTGTGATGTAGGAACAAGTTGCTAAATGTTGTCTATTGAAAAAGAGAACATCTCAATCCAGACTTTAGAAAGATAGTTGCCTGAGGCCAAGCAGTGAGATGGGAGGAAGACTAGCTTCTAGAGTCTGAGTTTAGAAGTCTGTGCTTTGTTAACTGAACACAGATCCTAAAACCTTGTACATTTGGGGAAGAAGTTTTCTGTATCTATCCTTTGTTCCTTTCCAAAAATGAATACATATTTCAATAAGGTTGTCCTACATATTCAACAAGATTCCATATATTCAAATAAGGATCCCATACATTCAATAAAGTTGTTAGTATAAATAGAAAACAAGGTTACAAATAAGAGAAAAATACAGTAGCTACAAAGATTACTGAGAAAGAAGGCTGGTTCAATAGACATTGAATCTCCTAAGGCCTAAGATGAAAAAGGAAAGGACAATGGATTATATTGTACTGCTGATCTTTAAGAGACATCAGAAAACAAATACAACAGCTTCCTTGATCAGATTTTCTTTCAAGTTACCTCTTCAACCTTAAATATTGTGAAGTATGTGTTCATAAGCCCTCATATAGGCTCATAAGCCTTAACCTGTAAGATGAAGTTCTTATAGGCTAGCACCAATTGTGTTGCCCAATAACGCTAGAAGCTGCCAGACAACTTCAGTCATGACACAGTTTGTGGAAAAAGAAATGAAGGAAATCAAGCTCCCTGATTATTGTGACTGATTCATAAAAATGCATGACTTTTAGTAAAATTGCCCTCTTGGCCAAAATTTTCTCTCATATAAATTTCTCATATCTTATACATCTATGATCAAATTTGCAGGATTTCTCTGGGGATGAAGGCAGAGCAGAGTTGGAGGTTCTGCCTGAGCCAGCATAAACATGGGATTTAAGCTGTAGGTCTAGGATTAATTTGAAGAAGACGCACAAGGTCTCTACGGTTTTTCTGTCATATCTATAAAATTGACATAAGACAACTATCTACTGCAAAGGAATATTGTGTTGTAAAAGAACGTACTGATGTTTGCCATTGCATCCCTCGAGGGGTGCTTTGTAGAACTCACAAGTGGCTGCTCTAAGCTTAAAGTACTCATCACATCACTTCTGGTTAGATCATGGGAAATCAATGGCTTTGGAAGTCAGTGTTATATATTCTGTCCTCTGGGAAAATAAATGCCAAAGTGTCTGCTAGAGAAAAGAGCTTTGGGAGTTTTCAGTTTTCCCTATGAGCCCTTTAATGGAGGCTGATTTCCTCCTTAGTTTGTTTCCCACCTCTAGTGTTTTGAGGTGAGCCCAAGGAGTGAGAATCCTTCTCCCTCCTCTACCTCACTTTTCCTGTGGCTGGCTGGCTCTCTCTCCTCCTCAGAGTATAGGGTACTCAGAAGAGCTTTTCCTGAAAAGGAGGGAGTTAAATAATACCAGTTGTAGTAACACTTGGGATAGCTTATTTTACAAAGAGGCTTGCTTTAGAAAGAGCCTTTGTCTCCCCTTACTTCACATCATTTTCCTAGATTTCCTTTCTTCTTCCTCCATCCTTATCCACTGATTCCACATTTCTTTCATTCTTTTCCTTTACAGTACTTATCACAAGTCATATATTTCCTTATTCCTTTGTTTGCTTCCCAAGTACATTGGAAGTACCACAGGGCAGGGGCTTGTTGTCAGCAGTGTATTTCCAATGCCAAGCTCATGCCTGGCACCTTGTAGGCACTTAACAAATCTAGGCTGGAGGTACAAATAAAGTGATGTGTTGAAAATGATTTGCAAGGTTCAGATGGTGGCTGTCACTGGCTCTGTGCTTTCACTCAAGCTGGGGAGTAGAAACTCAAATCAACAGAACTCATATTCTATCATAACTATCGTTTATTTGGCACTTACAATACATGAGGAGTTTTATGAATGCTATTTTTAATTCTCCCACACCTGCAAGGCACATGTCATCATTTCAGGTGGGGGAAAACAGAGGCTCTCAAAGTGTCAGTTTAGCCACAGCTGTTACTGGCTGAGTAGGCATTTGAAGGCAAGTCCGACCCACCCCCATGTTTTCTTCTCATAACGTCGTCTTCCCTTCTGAACATGGCCAGATTCTATGCATCCACAACGTAGAGTTCAACACTACTTCCTTCCAAATGCCCCATGACAGCTGTTTTTCTTCAAAACTTACTTTTTAAAAAAAAATCTATAGCTCTCTTATGATGTCTGACATTTTGTCTACCTTGGGTCATCAGTTTCATATTCAGGTCCCTTTACTATCCTGGCCGAGCTCCAACCTATAGCGACAGTCTTATCCTATCTTCATCTCTCTCCGCATGTTCTGCAGACCAGCTGTACTGGTTTCTTTCTCTCCTTGTAACAAGCCACCTTTTGTTTCCTGGGGGCCTCGAACAAACATCCTTTTATTTCCTGGGGCCCTTGAACATCCAGTTCCCTCTCTTTGATATACTTCTCCCCAACTTTGTATTTAGCTAGAGCTAACTCCTCTGCATCTCTTAAGACTCACCTCAAGTATCACCTCCTCAGGGAAGTTTTATTTGATGCTCCTACACAAAGTAAACTTCCCCGTACACTCCTCTCACCCCATCTCTCATTATTCAAGTGCCTGGGTTTTTGTTTTTGTTTTTTGTAGCCTTATCACAAGTAGAAATTTTTTTGTGTGTGTTGTTTTACTTTTTTTTTCTTTCTTTCTTTCCCACTGGGATATAAGGTCAATGAGGACCAGGATTGTGTCTGTCATGATTATTAGTATATTCCTAGCACCTAAGTTTGTGGCTCAGCACAGTACTTGACTTACAGTAGATGTGCAGACAATCTTTGTTGAAACATATTGGATCATGTCATTCTTCCATTCAAAACTCTCTAATGCTTTACCATTTACCACTCAGAGTAAAAGGCTTATTGTGACTTGCAAGGCCCTCACCCCCATCCCTTCAAATGAATGTCTCTGAGCTCACCTACTTTCTTCCTCTCCTCCACTACAGTTATGCTGGCTTCCTTATGTTCTTCTCACATGCCAACCACATTCCTGCCTCAGGACCTTTGCATTTGCTGTGCCTTCTTTGGAACCCTTTTCCCCACGGGTCATCCTTCTCTTCCTTCATGTCTTTGCTCAGATCTTGCCCTTTGAGATATTGGCAGGCTTTCCTCTACCAATCTACTCCTCTACAGATCTGTTTGAAATATGAAATCTACCCTGATGGCACGTTCTTTCTCTCTCTCTCCCCTCCCACACACACACTACCTGTCCCCCTTCCCTGCTTTATTGATTATCTTTATCCAGTTACTAGAGTGTAAGCTTCATGAAGGCAGGGATCTTTATACATTCTCTTCACTTCTGCATTCCTCAGATCCCAGAATAGTACCCAACACATAGTGGGTGTTCAGTAAATATTTCATGAACGACTGTCTTGTCCCTTCTGATCTGCCCCATTGCTTTTCATAGCCTCCAGAGTCCCAGCAAGTCTTCATTTAATTTCATTTCAAAGAGTAAGAAAGCCTGACAATATATATTAAATATGGTATTTTCATTTTATTTTATTTTGAGATGGAGTCTTGCTCTGCTGCCTAGGCTGGAGTGCAATGGCACGATCTCTGCTCTCTGCAACGTCCATCTCCTGAGTTCAAGCAATTCTCCTGTCTCAGCCTCTCAAGTAACTGGGATTACAGGAACGCACCACTATGCCTGGCTAATTTTTTGTATTTTTAGTAGAGATGGAGTTTAACCATGTTGGCCAGGCTGGTCTCGAACTCCTGACCTCAAGTGATACACCTGCCTTGGCCTCCCAGAGTGCTGGGATTACAGGAATGAACCACTATGTCTGACCTAAATACGATCTTTTCAAAGAGCATACTAGATACACTTCATTAAACTGGAGAAGATCTTCAGCAAACACCTGCAGGACTTTCAGAGAAAATTCAAGCCTGAAATAATGCTGTGAAAGCTTTAGCTTTTTGCTTTCTGTTGTCATTGATGAGTCTGACTGATCATCAGTTAAACAAAATAATGTCTTCTTTTGCCATCTTTTTTTCTCCCCTCATGGCTGACGTCTATCGTGATTTCCCCTCTGCAGACCCACAGTTTCTTTTTGTTATAGATTATCCCTGGGCTAAGGAGCTGGCTTCTGAAGGCGGGGCAATTCTAGCAATCCTTGAGTTGTATAAACTTTTGGATTTGCTCCACCCTTACGAGGGAAAACAAAAAGTGATCAGAAAGAGTTGGAGATGTTTAAAAAATCTCCTTTCAAATTCTTTTAAAATTTAAATGTTATAATAAGAAGAGTGACAAGTATAGAATGAATTTATGAAGGCCTTTTCCAACTTTATTCATCCAAATCCAAAAGCTGCATTTCAAGGGTTATTGAAATAGTATGGCTTTTAATAACTTCCGGTCATAAGGAATGGGATGGTGTCTGCTTATGTGCCAGCTGGGCTCTGTGATTCCGCCATATCAGGCAGAGTTGTCTGAGTGTTTCGTCTTTATTATTATTATTCTTTTTTTTTCTTTTAAAGAAGGAGTCTCTTTTAGTGTCTACAACTTTTTCTTTTGTAGAGCCCTCAGGACCCTTTCCTCCACCCTTTGCATTCTTCCTGTGTGCTCTGCCAACACCTTCAGCTTCTCTCCACGGGAGCACTCACGAGCCTCCGCTACACTTGCCTGTTTCCTCTTCATGGCCCACCCTCATCTATGAGCTTCTTAACCAGAAATGGTAGGGGTTCAAAAAAATTCTTGGAAAAAAGTTAATGAATATATTTTTTTCCTTCTTTTTCTTTCATGAATGATTAGGGTTGCTAACTTTTGTTTGACCTAAATGTGTGTCACACCCTAACTACTCTTCTTAGGTAATTGATGACTGTAGAATGTCTCATTTCAACTTTTTGGGATATTTTTAGACAAAAATACAAGCAGAATCTGTACTTATCTAATTGCCCTGATTTTTTCCTTTTTGAAACAATATGTTAGCACAATTTAAATGCTTCTGAAGGAGTCCTGATAAAGAATTTCTTCTTTGTTTTATAAAGTATGAAAAGTTACATTTTTTAAGGATTAAAGATTTAAAAGCCATGAGTTTCTGTGAAAACTCATCTTTTGTTAGTCACAAATGCCCCAAAAGCCAAATAATTTCTAAATCCTGCTCCAGAATTTGCTTCTGTTCAGCAGTTAGACTGATCAATTTTCAGAAATTGTAGGAGAAAAAAATAAATTCTGCCTCCAAATGATGTTTATAATCTCATATCTAAATTAAAACATGTCGATTCCACAGCAATAGTCACTATGGAAATAGAAACATATAGGCCTCGATTCTAAATCAAGAGAGTGTTTAGCTGGGTGGTATATATTTTCCATCATGTTTTTAAAAAATCTGTTACAGTGTATGCATTTTCAAAGGTCTGGATTTGATAAGCTTTTAAGAAATAGTACATGTATGGGTCAGATTAGAATTAAATGTACTGTGTATGGTTTCAAATGTGGTTTATAATGTCCTGCCACATTAATGAAAATCCTATTGAATTATTAAACTTTTTTATGGGATTTTTAAAAATAAAGCAAAAGCCTTTTGAAATAAATCCATGGAAGCCTCCATAAGCAGGCAGATATGCCTAAACATTATCTCCTTTCAAATTCTTCTAAAATTCAAATGTTCTATTAAGAATACTGACAAGTATAGAATGGATTTTTAAAGAGTTTAAATAGAATTGCCACTCACATCTCAATTTACACCTAATTATCAAGCTTAATTTAGTTTTAGAAACTGTTTAAAAATATATTTGCTAGTTTTAAAAATTGTCAGCTTAAAAAAAAACCCAAAGGTAATAATAGAAATAATTTATTCTAAAGTTATATCATGCAAAAAAAGACTTTAAACTTATTTAGAAGTTTTAGAAGTTAAAAAAGGCTTTTCCTCCCTATTCAGATGAATAAACAACGTATTTTTATCCTTTTAAACTTTTTTTCTGGCAATTAGTTAACAAATATTCCTTCAACTAATAGCTGTGTGCCTACTATGTGCCAGCCAATGTTCTAAAATTGAATGTCACTTCCCAAATCATATAAAACAAACATATGCTGTAATCATTTTGCTTTAAATATCATAAGCCAAGCATATAACTCTTTTACATAAAATATATAATTATTCTCATTTTAAAATTACATAGTTCCTTTCTTTCAAGGAGCTCAAGATGTTTCTAGAGTCAAAACACATTATCTTCACATTATCCCCCTGAAAATGGAAACCAAGTCCTACCTACCTTTTCTTCCACCAGGCATGCTTTTCTAAAAATTAGAAATGGAAAGGAGTAATTATACAGTCCTTGGTGAAGACAGAGTGATACAGCAATTCTGCTAGTTCTTTGCCCAGTAATTGCTCATCAGTTGCAGAATGAGAGTGGCCTAGTCTCTCCTTTACCATAAAAAGATCTGTTGTCAATATTCAATTTTCTTTTTATCCTGTCTCTCCAGGCATTACAGCAGCATCTCTCTCTGCTGATACTTACGTTCAGAAATTGCCTACTTATACATACTGTGCAGTACCATGTAATGAAATATGTAGGTCAACCCATCTTGTGTATGTGTTCAGAACTTTAACCATTTGGACATCCTTTTAAGAGTATAGCTTGTCTCATAATTGGCCAGAATGCTAAACTCTTTCTCAGTAGTAGCTGACAATCTTATAGACATGCCTTCAAACGCACTGAGGATAATGAAGAGTGAAATTCAGATGTGTGAGGGTTTTTTTCCCTCCCCGTTGTTCTAATAGGGTTAACTTAGTCATCATTCTACTTGTCTATCTTTTTTGCTCTTTCTATTCACTTCATTTGCCAAAGTACCCCTAAACTTTTCGGAGACCTGTAGCATTATGATCTTTCCTTGATACTTTATCAACTCATACAGTTATTTGTTTGTTTTTGAGATGGAGTCTCCCTGTGTCTCCCAGGCTGGAGTGCAATGGCGTAATCTCAGCTCACTGCAACCTCCACCTCCCACGTTCAAGCTATTCTTCTACCTCAGCCTCCCGTGTAGCTGACACTACAGGCACGGACTACTGCACCTGGCTAATTTTTGTATTTTTAGTAGAGACAGGGTTTCACCATGTTGGTCAGGCTGGTCTCGAACTCCTGACCTCAAGTGATCTGCCCACCTCGGCCTCCCAAAGTGCTGGGATTACAGGAGGAAGCCACCGTGCCTGGCCATTTTTTTGTTTTTGAATTGAAATGACCAACTGTTTGGGAGTTACGCAGATCCACTCTCTGTTTAATATCACAAATTGCTTAACAAATAATGGATTCGAAGTTTTGCCTGAAGTTCTACAAAGTGAATGTATCATTTAGAACTCTTAGCTGCAAGTAACATGCAAGTGGCTTAACAATAAGGAAACTGACCATTTAATGTTACAAGAAACCCAGAAGTAGGGGCTCCAAGTCTGTTTCTGTGTTCTCTTAGACTGGTCATCCTCTGTGTGGGGTTTTCCTCGAGGCTGATAGAAAGATACTGCAGGAGTTCTGGCCTCGTGTGCAGCTCTGAGAATGTCCAGGTGAATAAAGTATTCTTTTTTTTTGGAGCAAGAAAACGTTTTCCAGAAACCCTCTTTGACAACTTACTCTTCTGTTTCATTGGCCAGAATTTTATCACATGTTTAGTCCTAAATCAATCAATGGCAAGGAGAAGGGGATTAGCATGACTGGTTTAGATCAGTTGGTGTGCAGCCCCTGTAACTATCAATTAGGATGGAGCGGCTTCCCTGGAGCACTCAATGTCTTGGAAAAAGATGACATGTAAATAAAATTTAGTTGCAGTTAAGTAAGGGGAAGTTGAGTAGTACGGATGTTAGATAACCAGCCAATGGTTTCTGCTACATAGGGTTTTAGGAAAGAGGGCGAGAAAGGTAGTCACAAAATCAGAGTGACATTTTAGAACCGATGGACATGTTTCCCCCATTAGCAAAAGAAAGGTAGAGAGTGATATATTTACTTTTTGAACTAGAGGGTTCTTTTTAAAATGTAAATCTCAGCACAATAAAAACACTGGGTATAGATAGATTGATTTAATGTTGGAAATTCCCACTTAGTGTAAAAATAGAATTTGCCTTTTAAAAAATTTTGGGTTATACAGTTAACTTGCTTTGTAAATTAGCAACTATAAGTAACAACAGAAATAAAGCATTAACAACCTTTGTGTCCAAAGTTCAAAATATTATCAATGGGGAGAATTAATTAGCTGAAGTCATCTACATACATTTTGTAATTTGTTTTCCTCTAAATTTAATTTGACATTTAGATTAAACTCAGATTTTGAAAAAAAAATGTCTTTGATGCTGCTTGGCATATCTTTGTACTACATTATGTGTTGCTGCAGAATTTACAAGATCAACATTTAGATGTCACCAGAGAGACATACATCCTTGTACTGTGATAGACATTATCAGGCACTCCCAAAGTAGCAGCAGCTATTTACATTGAACTTAAATAGACAACTATGGAAATGTCAAGAAGCATTACATTTTTGGAAGTTGGAAACAGAATTAGGCTTTCTGTTTTGAATTTGCATTCAAGTGACCAAAAAGTGTCTTTTGTGTTACAGTGATTTTGTATGAGCAGAGCAGAGACAGAGGTAGCTAGCATCTCAAACTGTACATCACAAGGCTTTAGTGCATAATGAAATCAACCTGGGCTCATTATTAACATTCTTTTTTCTTCTATTATTTAGTTTTAAAAGAAACATAAAATATCAGAGGGCATTGTACATAGAGTAGGTTCATTTCATTTGAAATTAATTTTATTTATTTATTTTTGATTTTTTGAGACGGAGTTTTGCTCTTGTCACCCAGGCTGGAGTGCAATGGCGAGATCTCGGCTAACTGCAACCTCCACCTCCCGGGTTCAAGTGATTCTTCTGCCTCAGCCTCCTAAGTAGCTAAGATTACAGACAGGCACCACCACGCCTGGCTAATTTTGTATTTTTAACAGAGGCGAGGTTTCACCATGTTGGCCACGCTGGTCACAAACTCCTGACCTAATGTGATTCCACCTGCCTCGGTCTCCCAAAGTGCTGGTATTACAGGCATGAGCCACCACGCCCGGCTGTGAACTTAATTTTTTTTTTTTTTTTTGAGACAGGATCTCACTCCGTCACCCAGGCTGGAGTGCAGTGGCATGTTCTCAGCTCACTGTGAGCTCCACCTTCCGGGTTCAAGCGATTCTCCCACCTCAGCCTCCCAAGTAGCTGGGATTACAGGCACACCCCACCACACTCGGTTAATTTTTTGTATTTTTAGTAGAGATGGGGTTTCCGCATGTTGGCCAGGCTGTTCTTGAACTCCTGGGCCTCAAGTGATCCACCTACCTAAGCCTCCCAAAGTGCTGGGATTACAGGTGTGAGCCACCAAACCCAGCCAAACTTAATTTTATATTATAAAAATTTCAAGCAGATACAGAATTAGAGAGAATAGTTTAATGAACTCCCACGTATCCATCACCCAGATCAAATAACTAAGTTTTTCCCACATTAGCTTTTTCACATTAGCTTGTTGTTTTTTTCTTTTATGAAATATATTTTAAAGGGAATCCCAAGTATGAAATCATTTTTCACCATAGACTTCGTATGTATCTTTAAAAAGTATAAACATTAAAAAAAAATAACCACAGTGTAATGATTATGATCACTAGTGAAAATAATAGGCCAGGTGTGCAGTGGCTCACACCTGTAATCCCAGCACTTTGGGAGGATTGCTTGAGGCCAGGAGTCTGAGGCCACCCTGAGCAACATAGTGAGACCCTGTCTCTACAAAAAGATTTTAAAAATTCACAGGCTTGGTGGTACATGCCTGGAGTCCCGGCTCTCAGGAGGCTGAGGCATGAGGATTGCATGAGCCCAGGAGTTGGAGATTGCAGTGAGCCATGATCTTCCCACTGCACTCTAGCCTGGGCAACAGAGTGAGACCCCATTTTAAAAAATTAATAATTATTATTTGATTTAATGTAATATCCAATCTGTATTCCACTTTCCCAAATTGATTCTTCTTAAAAATCTTTTTACAGGTTTTTGTTTTGTTTTTTTCTGTTTGTTTGTTTTTGTTTTTGAGATGGAGTCTTGCTGCAGTGGTGCAATCTTGGCTCACTGAAACCTCCACCTCCCAGGTTCATGCTATTCTCCCACCTCAGCTTTCCGAGTAGTTGGGATTACAGGCGCATGCCACCACGCCCGTCTAATTTTTGTATTTTTAGTAGAGGCGGGGTTTCACCATGTCGGCCAGGATGGTCACGAAATCCTGAGCTCCGGTGATCTGCCTGCCTCAGCCTTCCAAAGTGCTAGGATTACAAAGTGCTGGGATTACAGGCGTGAGCCACCATGCCTGGCCCAGTTGTTCTATTTGAAATACAAAACTTGTTTTATTTATATATCTTTCTATATGTCTGTTTGTGGCAAGTCACAGTTGAAATAGATTTCTTAATGTGGGTTGTAGTCAAAAACATTTTAGGAAGTCATTGCTGAAGGCATTGACAAATTTTGGTTCAGGAGTTGGGAACAAACTTTTCCTCTTGTAGATACACAGCTTCTACTGATGTCAAAAAAGATACAATAAGGTATGAATTTCAGCAATCAACTGCTTGTTTTCTTTTATGTGGGGCTAAAGAAATGCTTTGACATTTTTTTAAATTAGAATTTTCTTATGTTGTGAATACCTAGCTCTTCTTTCTTAGTGCCTACTAATTTGACTATTTGTGGTACTTTATTAAGTGACTCAAGACTAGGCACTCTAAGAGAAGATGCAGTCTCAATTTTAAGAATGTCATCTTCAAACAGAATGGATTTAGAGCTTTGTCTGCCACTAAAATAGCATTATGTGGGGCAAAATGTCAAGGTCAAGTGTTCAGGTATGTGCTCGATTTATATTCTTTCCATCTTCCTCCAGGTCAATAAATTAGAGAACAGCAAGAAATTTTAAAAAGTTTTTTTTAGGAACTGTGTTTTGTTCTGTTTTTTGAGATGCAGTCTCACTCTATCACCTCAGTGGTGCAGTTTTGTCTCACTGCAACCTCCACCTCCCAGGCTCAAGCGATTCTCCTGCGTCAGCCTCCCAAGTAACTAGGATTACAGGTGCCCACCACCACACCCAGCTAATTTTTGTGTTTTTAGTAGAGACAGGGTTTCACCATGTTGGCCAGGCTAGTCTCGAACTCCTGACCTCAGGTGATTTGCTGGCCTAAGCCTCCCAAAGTGAGGGGATCACAGCTGCGAGCCCTGTGCCTGGCCTAGAAACTATGTTTTTAAGGGTCTATTAACATATCAGCATTGTGCATTTTCAGCCACAGGACCTTTGCATATGCTTTTCCACCTGTCAATAATTAACTTCCTTACCCACGGCCACTTCTCTAAGTTTTTCCTTTTCTTCCTTTAAACCTCAATCGCCCCTTCCCCAGCAAAACTTTCCCTAACCTCCCTAAGTCATTATGTGCTTCAACCATCATGGGCCACTCCTTTATAAAACTTATTGGTGTTGCATTTTTACATTTCTCTGTTGCAGTAATTCAACTAATATCTCTTTCCCTTACATTGTAAGCTCCATGAGAGTGGGGATTGTCTTTTCTTATCATCCAGCCTCAGCACCTAACACAGTTGAACTCAACGCATATTTGATGAATTAATGAGGTGCTGACTAGTGGACTGAATGCTGTCACTTGTAAAGCAGTTAAATATGCAGGTTGACAATATCTTTTTCTTTTTCTTTTCTTCTTTCTTTTTCGAGACCAAGTCAGTACTCTGTCACCCAGGCTGGAGTACAGTGGCCAATCTCTGCTCACTGCAACCTCCACCTCCCGGCCTCAAACAATTCTCCTGCCTCAGCCTCCCAAGTAGCTGGGACTACAGGTGTATGCCACCACACTCGGCTACTTTTTGTATGTTTTAGTAGACAGGGTTTCACCATGTTGTTCAGGCTGGTCTCGAGCTCCTGACCTCAAGTGATCTGCCCACCTTGGCCTCCCAAAGTGCTGGGATTACAGGAGTGAGTGAGCCACCATGCCTTGCCTGACAATATCTTTATTTATTTATTTATTTTATTTATTTATTTTGAGACAGAGTCTTGCTCTGTCTGTTGCCCAGGCTGGAGTGCAATGGCAAAACTTCTGCTCACTGCAAGCTCCACCTCCCAGGCTCAAACAATTCCCCTGCCTCAGCCTCCCGTGGAGCTGGATTACAGGCTCCCACCACCATGCCCAGCTAATTTTTGTATTTTTAGTAGAGACATGGTTTCACCATGTTGGCCAGGCTGGTCCTGAACTCCTGACCTCAAATGATCCGCCCACCTTGGCCTCCCAAAGTGCCGGGATTACAGGCGTGAGCCACCAATCCCGGTGACAGTATCTTTATAATTAGCCATCAGTCTTTCTTTCCATTTAATGTTTTAATCCCAAGATTCCAAAGAAGTAGATCATGAGTAATTTATTACATATGATAGTCTGTTGTTTTTTATGATGTTTAAAATAATATGGCTTTAGTGGGGCAAGTTTTATAAATTGTGAATGGAACTTATAAATAATGACTGTTTTGCAAGGCTACAAGAGAACTCAATGGTTTAAGATGTGTTTTAGGCCAGGAGCAGTGGCTCACACCTGTAATCCCAGCACTTTGGGAGGCTGAGGCAGGCAGATCACTTGAGGCCAGGAGTTTGGGACCAGCCTGGCCAAAATGGTGAAACCTTGTCTCTACTAAAAATACAAAAAATTAGCCGGGCATGTTGGCTTGTGTCTGTAGTCCCAGCTACTTGGGAGGCTGAGGCACAAGAATCACTTGAATGTGGGAGGCAGAGGTTGCAGTGAGCTGAGATCGCACCACTGCATTCCAGCCTGGGTGACAGAGCGAGACTCTCTCAAACAAACAAAACAAACAAACAAACAAAGATGTATTTTAAAAAATGGGTAAACTACTGAGAAACTTCTCATCATTCTCAGAGCTATGATTTATATTAGAGACATGGATGAATGGTGTGGAATCATTGGATAAAGTCCATAAACCTTAAGCTGGCACACAAGGCCATCCACAGTCTGGCTCAGACAGCCTCTCCAGTCTCAATTTCTGCCACTCCTTACTTCAATTTTGATGCTCCAACAATATAGACCTATTTGTTCTGTGGACATGCTGAACTATTTCGTGGTTTCTTACTGTTAGCTCTGTTCCAAAGACCAACCCTATTCCAATTTTCTCAGTTAATTTCCTTATACTAAAAAAAAAAATACACACATATATTCATGTATTACCTGTGAAAGAGTAAAGTGTTACAGAGAAAGGTGAGGTCTCCTTTGACAATCCACCTCCTTTTGTACTCTCTAACATAAAAATAGATTATCTCTTTGGAAGACACATGGTCATACTGTGCATACATATTTTCAATAGAAATAATATATTGAATCATTCTGCAAATTGCCTGTTTTGCTTAAAAGTATGTCTTGGAAAGACATATGTCTTGGTAATATGGAGGTCCATATTCCCATGTATAGATGTACTTCATGCCTTATAACTACTACATGGTGTTCCATTGTATGGCTGGACAATGGGTTTTTGCAGTTTTTAAGTTTATTCTTATTTTTTAGTTCTTTACACATTCAGAGAAACTTCTCCAGAAATGACCTATAGAAATGATCCCTTTGACTCAATAGGCCAGATTTTAAAAAAGAAACGATCAATGAAAGTATATTCTTGATAATGGGGATTTTATTCATTTTTGTGCTGAGGATATTCGTTTCTAATTTTTTAAACTAGACATTTAAATTTAAATGCTTACCGAAGCATTATATGCATCATTGTCCAACTGTGTTAAAGTTTCTCTAGCATATAAATGAAAATATTGGGTTATTGGGGGTGCATTTTCAGGTTTTGTAGACACTGCAAAATCGCCCTTCAAAGTGGCTCTACCTAGTTACACTCATACCAGCATCATATGAAAGGACATTTTCTCCCATCTTTAGCAACAGTTAATACTATCAAACTTTGTTAATTTTTCCAATGTGATGAGTGAGAAATGGTATGTTGGGCAAATTCACATTTCTCCATTTATATTTGAGATTTAGCACCTTTTCTTGCCTTTATTGGCTGTTGTCATTCCTTTTCTGTGAATTCTTTGCTTCTGGCCACCCTCTCTGACTGCTTCTTGTTTAGGCTATGGCTACTGTGGCTTCTCTGCTCTCACTGTTTCTGGCTCTTTGATGTTTCTTTTCTTGTTTTAAACAGGGTTATATAGGTATTTACTTCTTTTTCTTTTAATTTATTCAAAATGTATTCATAGAGTGCCTTGTAGGTGCCAGACACTGTGATGGGGCTGATGATATGGTGGTGACAAGACAGTTTCTGTCATCATGAAGCTTACATTTCAGTAGCAGACATATACAACATATTAATAAATGGGTACATGATACAATGTCATTGTATCATTATATTAGTTCATTCTTGCATTGTTATAAAGAACTATCTGAGACTGCGTAATTTATAAAGAAAAGAGGTTTAGTTGACTCAGAGTTCCACAGGCTGTACAAGAAGCATGACTGGGGAGGCCTCAGGAAACTTACAATCATGGTGGAAGGCAAAGGGGAAGCAGTCACATCTTAGATGTCTGGAGAAGGAGGAAGAGAGTGCAGGGGAAGGTGCTACACACTTTTAAACAACCAAATATCATGAGAACTCACTCAGTATCATGAGAACAGCAATAGGGAAGTCTGCACCCATGATCCAATCACCTCCCACCAGGCCTCTCCTCCAACATTGGAGATTACAATTTGACATGAGATTTGGGCAGGGATACAAATCCAAACCACATCAATCATGAAGATAAAGTAGGTCAGATGATAGAAATTTATGGGGCATGTGGAGTTGGTATCTTATGTTAGAGATGGTGGTCAGGGAAGATCTCTTCCAAGAGGTGAGATTTTGAGCAGAGACCTGAATGAAATGAGAGAGAGAAGAACCTTCCAAGCAGACACATGAGCAAGTGCAAAAGCACGGAGGTAGGGGTAAGTGATGGGCAGAAAGTCAGTATGGTTGGAGCTCAGAGGTCAGGGGTAGAATGGTAGGAAAGAATGTTGCAAACATAATCAGGATCCAGGTCATGTAGGATTTTCTAGGCCATGATAAAAACTGTATTTTATTTCAAGGATAACAGGAAGCCTTCGAGGTTTGTGGGCAGGACAGTGTCATTTAGATGACTCTGTGTGAAAAGAGAGGCAAGTGTGGAGAAGGGTCAAGTGGATACTACAGTCATCCAGGCAAGGGTGTCCAGGATATTGGGGATCAGGGTGGTGAGGAATAGTCAGATTTGGGACATATTTTGAAGGTGGCACCAACACGATTTGCTGATGGATCATAAGTATGGTGGGAGGGGAAAAAGGAAGAGTTGAGGATTCCAAGCTTTTGATCTGAGCTTCTGGAGGGGTAATGACAGCATTTGCCAAGAGGGAGAAGACTGTGGGAGGAGTAGGTTTGAGGGGAGAAATCTAGAGCTGTTTTGGACATGTTAAATCTGAGATGCTTATTAGATACCCAAGTGTCAAGTGTTGATTCAGCTCAAGGGAAAAATCAGAGCTGAAAATATTTACTTGGGAGTTGTCCCCTTAGTGGGTATATTTAAAATTATGGATGGGTAAATATCACCGAGGAAATACCTAGAAAGGGGAAGAGGGTCAAAGACTGAGCTGTGAGGTATTCCAATATTTAGGAGACAGGGAATAGGGAAAGGAGCCAGTAGACTGAGGAGCTGTTGGTGCTGGGCAACACAAATAAAGAATCATTTCAAGAAGGAGGGAGTGCTGGGTGAGGTGGTTCACACCTGTCATCCCAATACTTTGGGAGGCTAAGGCAGGAGGATCACTTGAGCCCAGGATTTCCAGACCAGTCTAGGCAATATAGGGAGAACCCATGTCTACAAAAAAATTTAAAAAAAAAATTGGCCGGGTGTGGTGGCACACAACTGTGGTCCCAGCTACTTGGGAGGCTGAGGCAATTTGAGCCTGGAAATTTGAGGCTGCTGTTAGCTATGATTGCACCACTGCACTCAAGCCTGGGCAACTCTGCCTTAAAAAAAAAAAAAAAGTGTGAAAAATTGTGTCAAATGCTGCCAAGGGATTTAGAAAGATGAGTGCTTAGGACAAACACTGGATTTAGTAAGATCAAAGGTACTAAATACCTCAAACTAGAGTAGAGTCAGTGGAGAGTTAGGGAGAAAATCAGAGGTGAGAAAGTGGACATGTCCCTCGTGTATAAGGGTTGCAGAGGGGGATATGTTAGTATTGCTTACTTGCCATATTGATGACGGAAGTCTCTTGGCTAGTTTCTGTAGTACAGATTTCTTCTCTTTCCCTCCCAGCTCCTTTACCTCCCCACCCCATTCCTCTCCATTCCCCATGCCGTGTTAGAAGCCCGACGTTGGTCTTTCTATAACGCTCTACTTTTTCTGTATATCCAGCT
Organism: Theropithecus gelada; assembly: GCF_003255815.1. Taxonomy (NCBI): domain Eukaryota; kingdom Metazoa; phylum Chordata; class Mammalia; order Primates; family Cercopithecidae; genus Theropithecus; species Theropithecus gelada. The sequence continues at coordinate 77,781,938 of NC_037669.1, forward strand.
GACTCCCCAGAGACAAAAAGTTCCGAGTAGGCATATTGTTTACTCCACTTGTAATTTCTAGTCCACTCTGGGTCTAAGTAATAAATATTTGTTCAGTTGAACTTCATTTCTGGTTCAATTTAAAAAGGGAGAATGTGGTAAAAGGAAGCTTTTTTCTAGTTACAAGTATTTCTGAAATTGACAAACATGTAAGGAAGTCAATAAAGAAAAAGTCTGTTAGATGAGCAAGTAATCGCCTAATTGCAAAAACAGCACCATTTCTCAGGTTATTGGTGTTGCTAATGGCAGCATGTCAGGGCACTTTGAGGACCTGGTGTATCTGTAAAAAAACAAAAGACAACAACAACAAAAAAAAACAAAAACGGTAATTTTGATTGAAGGTTAATACATACAAAGGTCTTTGCTCAGAGTCTTCAACTAGTTAGTGACAATGATGTTAATTCCATTTTGGACTCTCAGTCTGTTAAGTTTATAAAGTTAAAATACATGCTTTGTGAAACCAGTGTTTCCTTTCAACCTAATTTTAACTGGTAATTGCTTCTCTACGGTTCCTCTGGAGAACCTGTCAGTGTGGTAGTGGAAATAGGGGAGAAGGAGAAACTAAGAATGCTGAGACCCCAGGTATAAGAGGCGAATCCCTAGTGTGACTTTGACAGTCATTTAATGTCATACTGCTTCCATTTCACCATCTATAATTTGATGATTAATAGTATTCATCTATAATGTACTTTTCCTATAAAAGATGCTTTGTTATCACCGAGTATTAACATTACTTCCATTGATTATCAAGGTCCTCCGAGCAAAGACAAACCTTTGCTTTCAGTATCTAACTTCTTGTACCATATGAAAACCAAAGCCAAATTATTTTCTCTGGCTTGCAGCCTCATGCTGTTTCATCTTTAATAAATGTTCTCATCAAATGTACTTTAATTAAGAGTCTGGTCAAAATGCAAATCCTGGTTTTAATATTCACCAAAAATACTTTTTTTTTTTTGTTTTTTGAGACGGAGTCTCGCTCTGTCGCCCAGGCTGGAGTGCAGTGGCGCGATCTCAGCTCACTGCAAGCTCCGCCTCCCGGGTTCACGCCATTCTCCTGTCTCAGCCTCCCGAGTAGCTGGAACTACAGGCACCCGCCACCACGCCAGGCTAATGTTTTGTATTTTCAGTAGAGACGGGATTTCACCGTGTTAGCCAGGATGGTCTCCATCTCCTGACCTCGTGATCAGCTTGCCTAGGCCTCCCAAAGTGGTGGGATTACAGGCGTGAGCCACCACACCCGGCCAACCCAAAATACTTCTTGAGCATTTAATGTCTTCTAGGCTTTCCACTTGGACTTGGGATTCTAAAAATGAGCACACATTCGAATATAACTGAGAACAAAATGACGCTCTGCTTTTTAAGTAGTAGTAGTAATAATAATAATAATAATGATAATAATAATAATAGAGATGAGGTTTTGCTCTATTGACCACGGTGGTATTGAACTCCTGGGCTCAAGTAATCTTCCTGCTTTGGTCCCAAAGTGCTGGGATTACAAGTATGAGCCACCATGCTCAGGTTACTCTGGCTTTATAAACTTTCATTTACTTTCATTCTTCTTTTGCATTCTGTTGGAAGCATACAAATATTAATTAAATATTTAACCTTAAGGTTTCCCCCAAATTCAGCAATTATGGGCTTCTAGTCAAATATTAGGATGCTTTTAAAAAAAATGCTTATAAAGATATTGACTCAGGCCAGGTGCACTCATGCCTGTAATCCCAGAACTTTGGGAGGCTGAGGCAGGTGGATCACCTGAGGTCAGGAGTTCGAGACCAGCCTGGCCAACATGGTGAAACCTCATCTGTGCTAAAAATACAAAATTAGCCGGGTGTGGTGGTGCACGCCTGTAGTCCCAGCTACTCAGAAGGCTGAGGCAGGAGAATCGCTTGAATCTGGGAGGCGGAGGATGCAGTGAGCTGAGATCGTGCCATTGTACTCCAGCCTGGGTGACAGGGTGAGACTCTGTCTCAAACAAAACAAAACAAAACAACCAAAAACCAAACAAACAAAAAAGATATTGACTCAGAGAATTGCAAGGACTCTTAGGAATTCTCTAGTTTAATGCTGTTCAAGAAAATATAAAATAAGTTACATATGTAAGATTCAATTTTCTAGTAGCTACTTCATAAAAAGAAACAGGTAAAGGCCGGGCGCGGTGGCTCAAGCCTGTAATCCCAGCACTTTGGGAGGCCGAGGCGGGTGGATCACGAGGTCAGGAGATCGAGACCATCCTGGCTAACATGGTGAAACCCCGTCTCTACTAAAAATACAAAAAACTAGCCGGGCGTGGTGGCGGGCGCCTGTAGTCCCAGCTACTCGGAGGCTGAGGCGGGAGAATGGCGTGAACCCGGGAGGCGGAGCTTGCAGTGAGCCGAGATGGCGCCACTGCACTCCAGCCTGGGCGACACAGCGAGACTCCGTCTCAAAAAAAAAAAAAACATAAAAAAAAAAAAAAAAAAAAGAAACAGGTAAAATTAATTTTAATAATATGTCTTTGTTTATTGTCTGTGTTAGTCAATTCTCATGCTGCTAATAAAGATATACCCAAGACTGGGTAATTTATAAAGGAAAGAGGTTTAATTGACTCACAGTTCACCATGACTGAGAGGCCTCAGGGAACTTACAATGATGTGAAAAGGGGAAGCAAACACATTCTTCTTCACATGGCAGCAGGGAGAAGAATGAGAATCAAGTGAAGGGGGAAGCCCCTTATAAAACCATCAGATCTCGTGAGGACTTAATATCACCCGAATAGCATGGGGGAAACCACCCCCATGATTCAGTTACCTCCCACTGGGTCCCTCCCATGACACATGGGGATTATGGGAACTACAATTCAATATAAGATTTGGGTGGGGACACAGCCAAACTGTATCACTCTTTGAAATCCAGTGTGTATTTTGCACTTACAGCATACCTCCATTTGGGATGCTAAATTTTCATTGGAAATACTTGATCTCTTTTGAGATTTTATAAAATTTAAAGTTGAAAAAGTAGATTCAGATGCCCAAGTTGTTCCAAGCATACTTAAAATTTTTCCAATAATTGAAATTAAATAAAATTTAAATTTCTCAGTTGCACTGGCTTCATCTCAAGTGCTTAATAGCCACCTTTGGGTAGTGGCTGCCATATTGGATAGCACAGATATAGAACATTTCCGCCACTGCAGAAAATTCTGTTAGACAATTGAGATCCAATTCAATTCACTGAAGAAACTGAGCAGCAATTAATGACAGAATGAGGACAAGAAGCTTGTTTGTAAGGAGTTTCATAGACAAAACAAAAACAAACCAACCAAAAACCCAGAACACCAACCTTTCTAAAGGCAGACATTCAACTGATTTTGAAAACATGGAGGACAATGTTTATAGAAGTTTTCTAGAAGGAATTAACTTTGCTTGTATGTGTTCTTATATATGATCACAAATAAGATTTAAATCAAACAGCTTACAATATGGAAGTTTTCAGGTTATGTTTAGTTTAGTGAGGGACTTCTTTATCATGGTAAAATACACAGAATATAAAAAATTTTAACCCTTTTAAAGCATATAGTTCACTGGCATTAAGGATATTCACATTGCTGTACAACCATTACCACCATCCATCTCTGGATATTTTTCATATTCCCAAACTGAAACTCTATGCCCATTAAATGCTAACTCCCTATTCTTCCTCCCTGCCCAGCCTCTAGCAACTACCACTCTATGAATTTGATTATTCTAGGTACTTCGTATTAGTGAAATTATACAATATTTGCCCTTTGGTGTCTGGCTTATTTCACTTAGCATATGTCTTCAAAGTTCATCCATGTTGTAGCATGTGTCAGAATTCTCTTCCTTTAAAAGGATGAACAATGTCCCGCCATATATATAGGCACCACATTTTATCCATTCATCCATCAGTGGACATTTGGGTTGTTTGCACCTTTTGGCTATTGTGAATAATGCCGCTATGAACGTTTGTGTATAAATATCTGTTGGAAGTACTGAGAATTTTTTTTTCATCTTTTATCATAAACCTATTCATTAAGCTTGCACAACTTACAAATAAGAAGCAGTGGAAATGCTGCTTCACTGGAAAACTCCAACTCAAGATCCTTGAATAGGAAAAGAGACTCTCAGTTCTATCATATTACTGAAAAATTACAAAGTCTGCTTTATTTTCTTGTACTAAGACATTTTAGATGTTCATACTATATTAGCCCTTCTCACCATCTGATATACCACATATTACTTTTCTGTTGTTAATGTCTGCCATTAGCCCCGTCTACTTGCTGCCTCTACCAGAATGTAAATTCTATGAGGACACAGATTTTTTTTTTTTTGCTTTGTTTTCTTCATTGCTGTATTCTTGGTGCTTAGAACTGTGCCTGCTACACAGAAAGCAGTCAATAAGATCTGTTAATGAATGAATGAATCGATGGTGTCCAAGTGTTCTCTACCTCTGTGTTTACTGGGTATCATTTTAAAGGGCTCTAGATTTGGCTTCTTTTGAACATCTTAGTATTGTTTTTACTAGGCCAGAGTATTCTAGTACAAGGAAATGCTTGTAAGTTCTACAGACCTTAAAAATGTCTGGAACAAGGTATGAAAAACAATTAAGTGGTATTGGGAGATGAAAGAAGCTAGAGATGTTCTAGACAAAATATATGAAAGGAATTTTTTCTCCCTCTAATTTGACTGCATTGGTCCCAAAGTGATATTGTATAAAACATCAGAAAAATTTCTACTTTGATAACCTAGATTTGGGGAGAAATAACAAAAAATCCTTTGATTTTTACAGTGGAGTCTGCATGACCAGTTACATAAAAAAGAAACTAAGTCATCACTTTCTAAAGTGAGAACATTTCATTGTCTCCCCTCAGTGCAACTATTTATTGGTTTTTACTGTAGTCAATCTAGATACTACTTTGCAGACTCTCAGTCTCTTTGTTGAGACATGAATTTCAGTTTTTAAAATAGCAAGAACTTTAAAACATTGCTATAACTTAGGGGACTGGCTCCCTTTTCTTTGTAAGCAGGGACACTTGACTCTGTGAGGTAAAGTGATGTCTGGAAGCATTTTGAGCCTCTGGTTTTGTTGGAGTCACTTTCCTTTTCTTGGATTTTAGTAAGGATATAATCTCAGATCCAGTTAGAAAGGGAGATCACAATGTGTCAAATCCACAAATCAATCCTCTTCTTAATTGCCAAACTTTGACACATCCCAATGTTTGTCCCAGAAAACTCTAAATGCCCTTTTATTAACAATGGGGAATTAAATTTCCCATATAGACAAATTAACTTCTAAATTATAAGAGAAACATGTGTTTAGAAACACATGGGGTGGGATGGGGGTGGGATGGGGGTGGGAGGGACCCTTGTTCCAACTTGAAGGTTTCCCAAAGTACTCTGCTCTTCTCTTTCTCCTACATATTTTCCACATACTTGTTTTTTTCTGCTTGAACTAATCACCTGGTTATTACCTTCTCTGAAGAATAGGTTTTGGACAGCAACTCTTTAAAAAAGATATCTCTTTATACTAATTACAGTGAAATAGGTTTAAAAAAATAGGTGACTATTGAAATGTATAGTGTTTAAAACCATGTAGCTATTAACTTTATGTTTGGGCGGCACGTGAAAAGGAGGTGGGGAACTCCTTAGTGGGACTGAAAACTTTATTGTGTTTTAAATAAAAGACTAGCTTAAAAAGAAAAAGATGTGAATTGGCTTAGAGTAAAAAAGATAAATTAATACACTAATGAAAGGAGAGGGGAGACTGTATTTTGTAGATAAGCCAGATTTATGGGCTTGTGCATTAACTTTACACACTAAAAACCTACTTCCCAGTGTTTTTAAAGCTTAATATCTTCCTCTTGAATTGGTGATAGCAACCCTTGGTTTCTCTGTCTCTGTCTCACACGCACACATGAATACACTGTGTGTCTCCAATTATCTCAGAAGTGACAAAATAATCTCAAAATAAGTTTAATATTGATTCAAAATAAATATGCACACATATTCACTTTATTTTTTATGGAAAAAGGGGATAATGCAAAATAGCAAAAATTGTAAACAGAGTTAGAGATTATCTTCATCTAAACCTTAAGCTGACAATTTAAAACACCTTGTGCATAATGCAGAAAAAAACTGTCCGTTTGACTTCACTTTCATTCACACTGCTCCCTACGCATGAGAAAGACCAGATGTCTGGTTTCCAGAGTATTAGGCTTTTTCCTTAGTACTTAAATTTTATTTTTTTTCAAGCTTAAAGAAAAACTGTAGCTCCTTCTGATCTTTAGCATTTTACAGTTTAATAATTTCATATAGCAGAAGTGTTTCTGCAGAAAATGAGCTTTGAATATTTATGCATTTGCAACAGTCCACGAATGGCTTTGGAAAAAATTATTTGACTTTCATTTTGAAAACTCCATTTTTCTAAAAAAACCATAAATTCATAGTTTTCATGGAGAAGAGTGGTGGAGTACAATGGAGCATATGGAAAGAACACTGAATTGGAGAGAAAGGTATGAGTAGATGACATTTCCTTTTCCTTGTCTGATTCCTACTCATTGTAGAAAAAATATACATTATATGTGGTATTCCTCTCTTCTTAACAGAAAACAATGTTTGGAAATTCCTGTGTAAAGCTAATTTGCCATGACGAATATAAAGCCCATTAATGGGATATCCAGGTCCCTATGGGAATTTTTTTTTTTTTTTTAAACAGACACCATGTGGTGCAATCTGTTACAGTCTACAAGGTGGGGGTGGGGAGGGGAGCTCTGGAGGGGCCAGGAATAAAGTCATCTCTGGGAGTTTTTGAGGTATTAACAAAAATGGGAAAAACACTATAGCAGGAGCCTTGGAAATACCTTCCCTTCTGCCCTCGATTGTAACCCAGGGTGTATTATGTTTACGCTTTTCAAAAATTATTTAGCTAGTCCTCAATTTTGGCGAGAAAAAAACCTGAACCTTTTTTGAGATGGTTAGATTGCCATTTGTTTTGTATTTTAATCTAACCTACTGGTGATTTAATTTACAGATCTCAAAGGAAGTGTACGCTCAAATATTTGAGGATGTTAATGTATCAACCACTGTGTAATTTTGGAATGTGCCTACTCGCTTGACACAATATTTTACCATCTAACAAATGTTTAGCCTTTTTTTCACTTGACTAAAGAGAAATAAGTTTCACATTGCTTCATTCACCTTCTTATGTGCATATGCTGGGAAAGATTGGATGTTAAAAAAAAAAAAAAACTTCCTCATGTTCCTTTCTACTACATCTAAATCTGTTTACCAATTCAAAGCTGCTAAAAAAACCTGCATTCTCCTGCTAAATCAACTGGATGGCTAGAAACCAAACTGTAATGTAAGAGAAAAAAATTATCAATTTATTTTCATGACAGAACATTCTTGAGAAGGTATAAAATTGTTCTGGTTGCTATGCCAGTTTTCTTTTTTCTTCCTTCCTCTGTCTTCTTTTTTCAAAGGCTTTTAGCTTTTAAGCTGATACTTTTTATAGTTATATAACAGTTCTAATATTTTGTGACATTTTGTATTGTGACACTATAGATGAAATTGTCATCGGACTGACACCCTGTGCTGTTTATTCCTTAATTACAACTGTTAACACTGTAGAGAAGCGTGCTAATCTGCCAGCACATATTATGAAAACAACATTATTGTTACCCACACCAACACCCACTCAACAGGATATTTCCAAGATGGTAGTTTAAAGGAACTTATCGGCACAATGGACATTTCAATATAGTTGTTGTTGTTGTTGTGTATTTAGCTTTTCCTATTGTCTTCTTTTAAAGACACAAACCAGTTTGAAATTTAAAACAAACATTTCATTGTAATATAGCATAGGTACCCTTTACTAGCAGAGGTTGCCTCTACAGTTGGAAAGTTATAAATTTTTTTTTTTTGTGATCAAGCAGTGGTGGACTGAGGAATCTCAAAGCTGTTTAGGGTTGTGACCTAACGCTTTCTGACTGACAGTTTTTTCAGGAATAATGAAAATAGAAGGAAGCAGGAAGGGAAAGTTTAAAGATGAAAAGACAAGAGTGGGGTTATGTGCATTCACAAGGTTGGCAATCCTTAAATAACCAAGTCAAAATCCAATAACCATTCCCAGCTCTAAAAGGCATCCTTTTTCAAACCAAGTCTGAGTCTTCCTGAAACTGGCTACTTATTGACTGTTTTATAGTTCAGTTCTTTCTGTCTCTAGAACTTTTAGAAGTTTGGTTATCTGTGAGGGATAAAATCTTATGAATTTATTTTCTCATATGTTATTTTACTAAAGCAGTTTATTTTAGGTGTCACTGTCTTTTAATTTGTTAAAAGAAACAATAATGGTTAAAAAAAAAAAAAAAGAACCATGTTGATCCTATACGTTGTCCCTAAAAAGTAAGGATTCTAAAAAACTTAAAACCAGAGCCAAGATACCTGCTTAGAGGAGAATGATTATAAATTGTTTTTTTTTTTTTTTTAAACAACACACACACAACACTGACAATAATTTAATCAATAAAGAATCCACCTTTTAATATTAGTGTTTAACATGTCTGTGGGTTTGGAGGAAAGCAAATTCATGACCTTGAAATAGTAGTAGGTGATAACATGAGACTTGCCAGTAAATTCTCATATCTTCATTGTCACTTAGGAGATAATGGAAGAATATAAACATATTTAATTCCTAAAGTTCCTGCAATAACCTACATACACCTTAACATTCAGCTTTATTAAACAGGCTTTTTGAAATAGCACGTGAAGAAGTCATCGCTATGCCTCATTTTGAATGGTATTTTCTGCTTCATTTTGATTTTCAACAGCAAAAGGATATGGTGCTCTTCCTAAAAGAAACTGTTCCCATTTGGGAATATATTCTTCTACTGATGCCCAGTAACGAGTCTGAAAAAAAAAATTCAAAAGTAAAAAAGCATATCAAGCAATTGAACTTGGCTCTTCATAATAGTCTAAATGTTTATTCACTTAAGTGTGTGTGTGTGCGTGTATATACACACACACACACACATATACGTAGAATGCATTTCCTCTACAGAATATTTTATGTTAATTTTAGAAAAAAATCTGGCTACTTACTAGTGTTAATTTTCAAATTTCTCAGTAAAACCAGAGTCTGGCAGAATTACAGGTTTTAGAATTTTATTGTGATTTTACACGCCCTCTTGTGGCCAACTTCATGATTATTGCCAATAGTATCATTTATGGTGATATAACCATTAAATGTTTTTGTTTAGTATTCCAAATCCCATACCAAATGATTACCCCATACTGAAATTATTACAATGAAATTATTAAACATAAATCATGCTTCAGGATTAACATCAAAAGATTTGACCTGGGATGAGATCAGGAACTGAAATACAACTAGTGTGTTATAGCACAGGAATCAGATACATTGGACCCTTGTGTAGGAAATATATATCCACTATACTTTTTCCCCATTTTTATGATGACAAAATGTCAATATAATTTAATAATTTTTAATACAAACAGCTTGGAAGTTGAGATGTTGTATTATTGGTCTGACTGTAGAAGTCTATAGGCTTTAGAAGTTCATGCAACATTGTGTGTTGTGTCTAGCTTTGATTTCTTGGGTAACTGCCCTAAGGAGGTCAAAGAGAACTAAACTGCCCAAAGCCCTGTGTCATAGGAGGGCAACTGATATTAGATCATCACTAGCAATCTCATTTTTGGAAATTCAGCCAATGAGTTAGCACTAGAAACACAAAAATATTCACTCCAAGCATTAAATACAGCAGTTCTGCAAGTTGAAAATGGTGAGGGATTCTATATGTCTATATATCTCTGCATGTGGTCTCAGAAACAGCCTGACATACTTAAAGTAAAGGTCATCCTGCTGTGCAAGACTAGTTAAGAAAAATACCATCTGAGGCCCGTTGTTGGGAGTTTCCCTGACATTCGCAGCTGGGGTAACTCCCATTGTGTGGGTCCTGTATAGGCCAGAGTAAGGTATTGGAGAATCAGACAAAGAAAAAGACATGTCCAAGATACAACTTTGTATCAGAGTTTTTTGTATCCTTGATCACTGCCTTGTTTTGTTACCCTAGATGACACAGAAAATTGAGGGGAAAATTCTCAGCCTCTAATTTTGAGTCTATTAATCCCCAGGTGGGGAGAAAGCAAAACCTGTATTTGAGAAAGGTCATTAAAAATACAAAATGAAACTATTCTATATGTAGTAAATTCCCATTCATCACAAACGTATTCATATACCAAATATAGTTTATTTTTGCCAACCATCTTCCCAATCTGTTCTTGAACTGAACAAAATAAAGCAGACAAAAGCCATACTATATTGTATGATAATATGCATTTAATTAGCTCTGGTTAAATTTTTGGTGAAGGGACTAAACTGCTACTTCTAACATCAGCAAGCAGCAAAAGCATTTGAGTTAGGTGTGTTGTCATCTCATGATTTAGCGCATATTGTCTGTTATGGTTTAACAGGATAGTTGTTTCTAAGTGACAAGGTGAAAAGATCCCCATCTTTATAAAATTTCCAATTGTTAAACTTTTAAAAATCAAGATACTTCTCAGTTACCTCCTATGTATACAGCACAGTACTGTGGACATAAAAAGATCAAACAGGCATATCTTCTTTAATGTACTGAATAAATATATCTGGAAAATATATATAACCATTGTTTAACTTGTAGTGTGCTACTGATAGATAGAGTCTCTCTTTTTACGTTTGTTCCTTAAGATGCTCACCTCAAGAGAAACCACCTCAGGCCGTGGAAGTGGGTGAATCCTGGTCTGTAGTGACTTTTCTGCTGCTTCTATATCCTGTAACAGATATCGGCATTTTATATTAAAGTGGATTTACATAAAACAAATGGCACCTGTACAAGCAATATCTATATCCCGAATCTCTCACCTCCACTCTTCTCTGGATATAGTTTGAATGGATGGAGGCACACCGCGGTAGGAAAACAGATCATTGTTCAATTAATCCATTTCAGATAAAGAATACAGCATTTCTTATTTTGAAATAGAGGTGGGGGAGGTGGTACTTCTAGGTTCTGCCTTTTCACTTTTGAATAGCTAGTAAATGTCAGTAATTCATGCAAAAAGAGTGTCTTATAATAGTGTTCAGTGCATTAATTTAGCTCTTACATCACTAAAAAACAGCCAGAAGGATAAAATAATAAAATATTCAGATACAAAAACAGTCAGATACTCAGACCCACCCTGTGCTAATCTTAAAAGTGAAGAGTTCTAGTCTCTCTAGAAGATGTAAATAGCATATCAATGGCACACATTTCATTTGTTCAATGTTCAATTAAAAAAATTATATGTATGCAAATATTCCATATATTTAATGGAAGCTCAGTGAGGTACCTCAGTACTTAGTGACAAGAACCTTTTCATTATACCATCTAGATCTTTTTAGTACTAGCTTTCTAAGCTAATTTCAATGGCAAGTTTTATTGCTAGCTAGTATGTCATTCAGCTGAAAGCATTCAAGCACCATGCTTTAATGTGTAGTTTTACTTGTAGATATGTGTATTTTTCTCTTATAGTTGTAAAAACACCAAGGTAACTAAACTTAATTCATACCCTGGTAAATATTCTTATCTTTATATATACATGAAGTAAACGCCCAGAAATGCAGGATTCCACAAATTTTTAGTGGAACACTTGAGCATTGTCTAATAAACGCTCCCAAAATCAGCACCCATGTTGTCTTGTGCCCACTTATGTCTGTCAAGTTCACAATGTGGCCTTGGTCACAGGCCATATAAATTTTGTCTCTCTGTTGAGCTTAGTGAGTTGATAGAAAAGAGAAAGTTATCTGATTCCTGTACAAGCACTGGAGCAGTCTAAGTAGAGGGCTGTTGGACAGACGGAGAGAGATGGAAAAGGGCGTGGGAGTGGGGTGTGAAGAAGCCAATGCTGAACAGGAGAAAAGAGATAGCAGATGGTAGCGGCGGGAGCAAGGAATGGGTGTGAAATGTAAAAGGGAAAAACAGGAAATTCCCTAAAGGGACTCCCCAAAGTTGCACAACCATTAATGCACCTGCTGTCTGGAGGAAGGTGATTTGAAGGAAAAAAGCCATGAATTTAGGGAAAAAAGCTAATTTTTAGCATGTCTATCCCATACCAGAAGTTTATAGCTAAGATGCATGCTAAAGAGCTTTTGATGCTGATGCTATGACGGATACAGAAGCCTAATAACTTTTGTGTGATTACATTGAGACGTTACAAGGTCCTGGAAAAATGTTTTTTACCTTTATAAATCAAATAAACACAAATAAAATAATCACAAGTCCAATTATGGTCCTTACTCGAAGAAGTTATAAGATTATTGTTAATGGCAGATCTTGGTACCACTAGCATTGTAGACAATATTATAAACATTTTTCTTGAAGACCAGAAAATAAGGATATTTAATATCTCTTATAGGAGAGCAGATTTCTAAATGGGAAAGCAGATACAAGTAGGAGACATATGGCCTGGTAAAGCAGGCCTATGGTTAAACACTTGACTGTTATCTCTGCAGTATTCTGACTATAAATTATCAGGCCTCTGAAAAACTTATTTCTTAGCTTAAGAGATATTTGCTTTCTTAGAAAACATGCTCACCTCTGATTCCTACTTTTCTTTCCCTTTGGCTGTCTAATTTTTCTCCCCTTGTTCCTAAGTGTGAGCTTTCTTAAGATCTGTGGCAGCTGTTCTCATATTTTTTATCTTCTCTCTCTCAAGACTGTGTCCTATCTAGCTTCAGTAACTTTTACTGTAGAGGCATGGCTAACCTTTCTTCCTAGCCCTTATTTCTCAACCAAATGAAACTAAGCTCATCTTATTCCTACAGGATATAATGAATGAACAATAGTAGGAATTCTCTTCCCTCAGATACCTATGCTCTATACTCTATCTTTAACTCTTCTTATACCTGCCATTTAAATTTTCAAAAGTCTATAAATTGTTCTTTCAGGATATCTCTCCTAGCCTTTCCATTTCACTCCCAATGCTATATGGCCTTATTATTACACTTATTCATTCGACAAATACTTGAGGAGTACTTACTGTATGATGCAGGCCTACAGTATGTCTTGTTTTACTTCCATCCATACCTAAGAGGGGATCAATTCATTTTTCTAAAGAACTACTTTGCATATGTCTTTCCCTAGACTTAAAAAATCATCAGTACCCACTACATAGAGGATGAAGTGTGAATTCCTTAGCCTGACTGAAAACAAACAAACAAACAAACAAACAAACAAACAAACAACTTTGCAATTTGATCCTAGCCTTCTGTAGCCAGTTATACCCTAATACTTCCACATAAGAACCTTTCCTTTGATTATATACTACCACAAGGTAAGGACTGTGTCCCATACAACCTTTATGCATCTGAGTATCTCACAAAGTGCAGGGCGTGTACTAGGCATTAAATATTCATTAAATGAATACATAAGATGTAAAAGTTTCCTGATTATAAACCAAAACTTTTTTTTTTTTCAAAAGGTACCCGAAGCAGGCAGAGGGAAAGGAAAAAGGGGGGTGAAAAGGGAGGTGACACTTACCTGACTATACATTGTTCCCTTGTCTTATAGACTTGCCACTAGAACATTTAAAATTTTATATAGTTATAGGACAAATAAAAAAGCAATTCCCTCCAAATTGGAAACTAAATGTGACAAATCTAACTATTATGTAGTTTGTGGTATAACCACATAGAGAAGAGCTACATCAAGTATTCTTAGAACACAGTATTCACTGGACACCCTTTGTGGGGGTATACCCTGGGGACAAAAAGAAATTGTAAAAGTTATCTTACTGAAAACCATTCTCAGTAATCATATTATTGGTGATAGCCATGTCTGTATCATAGAATAATTCTTTGGAAACAGATTTTCGGTGTTAGAAAAAGAAGGTAGATGCGTAAGATCAGCGATTTTAAGTTAAATCTTCAATCGTGTAATTGAATTGGAGATACTGTTATAAGCTCTTGATGTATTTTATTTTAAACAATAACAAAACAAGTTGCAATAAGCATTCTTAGTACCCAGATTGAGGGCTGTAAATATATTTCCTGCCAAAAGGAACCAGGGCTTCTTGGAGCAATGGCCAATTCCAGGTCTGGGCAGCAAAAGCACATAATGAGCCTGGAATAACTCATTACATCATAAAGAAAGGAAACTATCAAAGACTGTTAGGATAATGTCAAAGACATTCAGGAGTTAACTTGAAGAGGCTTCACCACAGTAAAAATGGGACACATAAGGCATAAATAAGAATAAAAATTGCAAGGGATCGAAACATTTCAAATCCCAGATAAACTAAAAACAAAATACCACCTTATTCGTCACCATTAGAGGATGCCAGAGAACCAAACTATGATTTTGAAAGCTATAGAGAAAGTGTCCAGAAGTCATACCTTTTCCTATATGAACTGTACTTCAGTGTAACCAAATAAGTGATGAGGGGAAGATTCTCTTTCATATAAATAACAAGCAATTGAAAGAGAAGGAATAAAAGAATTTGAATATTCTTTTTGCAACCTCTAATGAATATATCTAGGCAATGATCATCAATGACTGCCAACATTCCAAAATGAGACAGCCAGGAATTATGGAAATGTTCTTCCCCCAAACAATGAACCTGAATCTGATCCAGCCTCTAGAACTTCACTGCTCATATGATAGCCATTAGCCTCATGTGACTATTGAGCACTTAAAATGTGGTAAGTCCAAATTAAGATGTGCTGTAAGTGCAAAACATATACTGAATTCGGAAGGCTTAGTAAGAAAAAGAATATGGGATATTTAATTACAAATTTTTGGTAGAAACATTTGAAATAATATTTTGTATACACCTCATGAAAATGTTATTAACATTAATTTCATCTGTTTCTTTTGACTTTGTTAAAAGTGGTTACTAGAAAATTTTAATTACATATGTGCTCACAGTATATTTCTGTTGGACAGCACAGCTCTAGATCAATTTATAGGAATTACAGAGAATACAGGAACATGCAAAATGATACGTCAGAGATGTAATTAGCAATATCCAAACTGAGAAACACATAGGACAAATGACCTAATTCCTTTAACACATAAATTAAAAAGTGGATGAAAAGGTCAGGGGGTACTTTTAGAGACGTATCAATCAATTACAATGTTGGATTTTATTTGGATTCTCATCCAAACAAATGTAAACATGCCTACAGATTTATCAGAGAAATGTGAACTCTGAATATTTGAGGAATTAGTGGTAATTTCTTATTGATAATAGTATTGTGATTTTGCTTAAAATAGTAAAATAGTCCTTATCATTTAATGATATACACTGAAAAAATACAGATATATTCAGAAATAGCTAAAGGTGAAACAATACGATTTCTGGAGAATACCTTCAAAATAAACTCAGTGGTTGGGGAAGGGGATGAGGTATATAGATGAAGCAAGATTGGCCATGTTTTGGTAATTATTGAATCTGGGTAATAAGCACATGTAAGTACATTCTTCCATTCCCTTTTCTATATAGGCTTGAAACTCTTCATAACAATTAAAAAACAAGTTCCCAGTGTGGATGATGGTATAAATGTTACTCTATGGCAGAACTGAGAAGGCTATGTTTAAATGAGTTGATTCATGATTAGGAAAGGTAAAATATGAGCACAGAAAGTCACATGCTGCGATCTCTTTTTCTCCCTATCCCTATACATGCCACTTCCTCCAAAACTTGAAATCTAATACCTCACTATAAATATATACAGTGAACCTAGCTATGGCCAGGCTGGTTTTAATCTTTTAAGCTGCTGGAGGGCCCATTTCTGGGATATGAAAAATAAGATACTAAAGCACGAGATACAGGGTCATTGGTACAGGAACATGCAAGCATTTATTAAATGTATTCTTCAAGGAATTGGAGGTGAGAAAGGTAAGAAGGAAAGAAGAGAGATAGGGTCCTATAAGTCACCAACCATCTTGGGTGGCAGTTTGTTGAAGTCCCTGTTTAACTGCCAACTGCCCCATGAAGGCTTCCAGGGTGTTCTTCAGTGGAAGCATTCTCTCACCGGCTGCAGCACTTTCTCATTCTTTCTCACCCCGGAGTGTTTGTCCAGCTTACTCATGAGCTTACTCTTGAGATGATGTTGACTTACAGAATTGCCTTTTTTTTTTTTTTTTGAGATGGAGTCTCACTCTGTCATCAGGCTGGAGTGCAGTGGCGCGATCTTGCTCACTGCAACCCCCCAGCTTCCCGGGTTCAAGCAATTCTCCTGCCTCAGCTTCCTGAGTAGCTGGGACTACAGGCACACACCACCACACCCAGCTAATTTTTTGTATTTTTAGTAGAGACGGGGTTTCACCATGTTGGCCAGGATGGTCTTGATCTCATGATCCGCCTGCCTCAGCCTCCCAAAGTGGTGGGATTACAGGTGTGAGCCACCGCACCCGGCCCTACTTATAGAATAGCCTTTCTAGATAAAACTAAATTTTATGGTAGGTACATGGGGAGAGATGTCAGCTTACATTGTGGCAGTATTTATAGAAACACAATTTTCTCTTTCTCTTCCAAATCTATACCAATTCTGTTATGTTCTTAAAAGGCAGATAAATTCCATTTTACTAACAGGGAAAAATCACCCACCCTCTGTTTTCAAAGTTCACTATCTTTTATGATAGTTACTGACTGAAGCTTATTCTTCACTACCTACATTCATATCTATTCATTTACTAATATGTGCAAATATTTGATGGAATTGGTCGCTTCTTCACTGTTCCTTTATAAAATACATTCTTTGATATTTTATATTCCTGCTGTTTTCCAAAGGAATTTACAGACATTGAGTTCAAGGTGAATTCTGTTGGAACTTATTTAAATCTAAAAATAATTTTGTGTTTTTTAATTTTATGTGTAATTTTTACAAAGACTCAATTCAGAGGGTATGTGTAACAGCTGACTTTAAAAAAACAATAGTCACCCTAGTCAGGATTAAGGCACATGTTTCCTTGTAAGTTTTCTTTTAAATCTTCCATTTCAGAGTAATAACTGTCTCTACACCAATCATGCAAACCCCTTGTTAAGATCATTCCCAAGTATTTTAGAATTTTATTGCTAATGTGAATGTGATTTCTTTTATTTTCCAGTTGTATACCTAGAATTACTATTGATTTTTGTATCTTTTATCCACCAATTTTACTTAACTCATATTATACTACTTTCAGAACAAATTTGGCTTTTTAAAGTATATAACCATATCATTCCAAAATGCTAGTGTTATACTGTCCTTTTCAAAAGTGAAAGCTCATTCCTTTTTAATGTTCATTATATTGGTCAGAAGATCTAAATAAGGTCAAATAATGGATGTTAATAGACGTCATCCATATTTTGTACTCTTATTACAGAAATGCTTTCAAGTTTTATTGGAACCATTTTTAAAGTGTGGGCTGTAGTTCTAAAGTACCTATCCTAGATGTAACTTAACCTGTCCTGAACAAGTGGTATCAGGAGTAATTGCCCTATGGTTTCCTCATCTTTAAATTAAGGAATTAGCCCAGATCAGTGGTGTTTCACAGTTCCTTAAAGCCACAGCTGGGCAGTCAAGGAAAGACTGAACAGGTGGTGCTTTGACCCAAAGCAGGTCCACTTCTATCTATTTTAACAGGAAAACAAATTTTAGTGCAAAAAAATTGAATACCTTTAGATGAGAATCGAATCTAATATACATATTTTTAAAGTGTCTACCAACTCAAAATTCTGCAATCAAGTCTTATTTATTTATTTTTCCCCAGACACAGAGTCTCACTCTGTCACTCAGGCTGCAAGTACAGTGACTACGGTGCATGATCATAGCTCACTGTAACCTTGAATTCCTGGGCTCCAGGGAACCTCCTGCCACAGCCTCCCAAGCAGCTGGGACTACAGGCATGCACCACCATGTCCAGCTAATTTTTTAACTCTTTTTTAGAGACAGGGTCTTGCTGTGTTGCTCAGGCTGGACCTGAACTCCTGGGCTCAAGTGATCCTCCTGCCTTGGCCTCCCCAAGGATAATCCAAAGATTATAGGCATGAGCCACTGTGCCTGGATAAGTCTCATTTATTTTACTTTCATAATGACTTCTATGGTAGAGTCACTAAAATTCTTTTGAAAGTTTAAAAACATATGAGGGAAAGTAGGATTTTAAAAATTGCATATGCAATGACTCAAAGAATGCAAAAAAAGAGAAGAGGCAGCATCTCTAGCAGCAAGCACTGTGTTTGTGATATAATAGGTACTCATAAATGTTTACTGAAGTACTCAAAGAAAATATACAAAAATATATTAATTTTAGATCAGCGGGATGATATGGAAGGTATGCTATTTCGTCTTCTTCACCCTTTAATTTTTTTTTTTTTTATATTTTTTTTTTTTTACAGTGGGAATATTTCACTTTGATAATCAGGGGAAAAATATCAGACCAAATTGAAGTTTCTCATAACTGTGAAACCAGGTTCATTATGTTCCTTATATATGTATGACTATGATTTCTTAGCTACCCTTCTGAACTCTATTCTCTCCATTTTTGAAATCATCTTGCATCTAAATAGCAAATGAATCTTCCTTAAATACCCACTCATTTATTTCTTACATAAGTCTATATTTTTCTTTTGCTTAGTCATTTTCAGTAGTGAATTATGTCTATACATCAAGTCTCAACTTCTTTGGTCCGATAACACATATCCAACCTTGTTTCCTGTGAATTTCTAAGCTAGTTAGTCACACTCTCAGGATCATTAACAGGGTCATTCAGTCTTCTGGTCTTGGCTCTTTTGTAAGAATCCAACAGTATGCCTTGCCTTCTGCCTATTCAAATACAGGCTAGGCTTAGCTTCTTCTTTGAGACCTTTTTGAATATTCTAGCTCTCAAAGATTTTTTAAATTCTTATTTCTGTAGTCCTGACTCTATTCCATGTAATTTAATGTTTGATCACACAAAGTCTCTGGGTTCTTGATATCAAGAGCTCTGATTTATACTTATTTTGTTGTCCCTACTTTCTGCCCAGAACTAGCTCAACAGTAAGGACCCTCTAAGCATTCATCAAATACTTGCTCATTAAAAGGAAAATGCTTGAAAACTAAATATCATATCACGTGCTGCAGGTAGGTAGCAATTAAGCCTTCTAATTTAGTTTTTCTAACTTTTCAGAGCAAATTCCAGATTATCCTATATATTTCCATTTAAAAATAAATATTGCTAACACCATTGGGCAAGTAAGACATATGGCAATATAGAATGCTTTGGTAGCACTATGGCTGTGACTTAAATTACTGTGGATCAAACTGCCAGAAGCTGAGAAGATAACTGAATTTTCCTCTTCCTTTATCCTCTAGTGAGGACAGAAGATAACTATATCATGCCTATCGATGAAAATATTTAACAATAAAAAACTGAAAACACTGCTTTATAACTTAAATAATATAGTCTTACTACCAAATGTTTTAGTCATAGGATCTCTTGGAAGCTTGAATGGAAGCAAACTTTAGGGTTTTAATTATGGATGAAGCCATACAATTCTGGAAGCAAAGTATAACAAGCAGCCAAAAATGTTACACATATGATTCTACTCCAAATGGGCACATTGGCCAAATGGTGAGGCCCCGCACAATCATACACTTTGACCACTCCTCCATATCCATCAAGAGGGAGCTGGGAAATCTGTTATCATAGATATGAATTCTGTGTGTTTGCCTAGTCAGGCAAAATCAAATTGTTCTTGTTTTTATGATGTTTGATAGTTGTGAGTTGGCTCTCAATAGCTTATAGGTACTTTATGGCCTTTCAGGATTTCCTTTCAAATAAAAGAAGATGAAAGATGGAAAGGTACATCTTCTATTTCTTACTTCTTGCAAAAGGGTGACCTTACAATTCCTTCTGTAGTCATTGATTTTCTAGTTGATTGCAAACAGAGTTCAATTTTTTTTTAATTTAAAAAAATGAGGATACATATGTTACTTATCTAACTGACATGGGCTTTTAACAAAGATGCTGCTTTAGTAATTCTACTTATTACTCAGAACCAATAAATTACATAAATCAATATTATGAAACTTACCTAAAAGATTTTTGAGGAGGTGGGATAAATTTCTATATTCAAGTCATGGAAACTTACCTTTAAAAGACTAAGGTTCCTTTTAAAAGCAGTCTCAACTGTTTGGAGTTGAGATGCCTTTTCTGTATGTTGATCACCCAATTTATTCTCCATTTGTTGAAGTAACATTAATCTTTGTGATACTCTAGAAAAAAATGAAGATTATAGAGTTAAAAAATTAAAAGCAAACATTTTACTGCTTGACCAATATAAAAAATTCATTTCTTAATAACACCTCACTTCAACTCTACCCTATTCTAAAAGTCAATTACTATGTCAACTAATAAGACAGTGAAAAATCTGAGGTAGTTCAATAAGTCTTAAGTCAATCTGGTTAAAATCATTTTTATTTTCATTAACATATTCTTTATATATGCCATAAGTACATGCTTCTGTTTTTTTAGCCTCTCTGGTCTTTTGAAATTATTTTAGAATGTTGAAGATATGTTTTAATTTTTGGTGAAAATGCAAACTGTAATACATATCCCTTTGTACACATAGTTATATATACCTCCCGACACACATACATTGATATAACTTGCTATATGAAACCTTCTGCTTAACACTTCAGTACCCCTGAATCTCATGTTACACATTTAGAATTGTGCTAAACTTCCATATGTTTGAAGAAGCAATAAAAATATTTTTTCCCTCTTTTTCCAAGAGAAAGATGATGGTTTGATATATGAGTGAGAGGCTGTGTGTATGTATGCATACTCACAACAAGGTAAAACAGTAATTGAAGAAAGATGTAAAAAATTACAAGTAAATATCTTCAAACTACTTTGTTACATATAATATACTTTAAAAGTTTCTTGCTGGTCAAATGCTTATTTTATACATTTTTGTTCTTTTTAAGACAATATGTAAGATGATTAAAAGATACATAAGTTGGTATACACAACAGTCAAACTGTTTCCCAAATAGTTGTGGAGGTTCTCAAGAAACACTGTGTTTCATCGGGCTGTCTTAAAGGTGGAATTAAAATCCCAAGTCTATGAATAGTCAATTTTTTGGTAAGGAAAGTATCTTATGAGCCAAGGAAAGAACGTCTGGTAATTAATTAAAGAAAAGGAAAACCTGAAAGCCCACAGAGAGAGGAGGAAAAGAGTGAAAAATACAAAACAAAGAGCAGGACTGGCTACATAATTTGAGGGTCCAGTCTAAAATGATGCAAAACAATGGCATGAGAGCATTAAACCAAATGCAAGACCTATGACTGTATATAAGTCATATACCCATGAAGCCAGTCCTGGGTAAGAGGTTTAGAAAAGCCCATTAAATACCAATGTGGAGCCTAGAAGGGGTGGGAGGAGGGGCAAATTTATCTATATATTACTTACAAAGAGTAAAAATACATAGAACATATCTTTTAATCTTGCTTATTCATAAGAAACAAGGACATTCCCTAACACTAAGACCTCTTAAGTGTCAGAAAATTAAAATGACATGCTTTCAAATTTTTAAGTCATCCTGTGCATACAAAATTTCACTAACAAAGCTAGTTCAATTTCTATATCTGAATCATCCTTTAAAAAAAAACTTACATTTCTTCATGTCTTTTAGAAAGGCGAATTTCTTGAGCAAACAAGGAAGTCATCTTTAATCAAAGCTGTCATAAAGAATAAAAACATTTAAAGTTACTTCTACCACATGTCCTCAGCTTTGCAACATTTGATTATTTTAGTAGCTTAATCCATTGGTTCTCTCAGAAGAGAAAAGAAAACTTAAGATGTAATAATGTATAAAATGAAAGGACGCGATTAAACACATTTTTATTCAGCATGCCAGTTTTATCTAAGAACACCATGAATTAGGTAAACCCAACATATTTCGTATTGTCTCCTCTTTTCTTTCTAGACTCTAACCTCAATCAGAATTAAAAACAAACAAGCAGCTGGTACTAAGACTAGTAAACGTTTTATTGCATCAACAGAAAAAAAATCCGCTCTGTAAAATTCAACACAGGAACACCATCGCTTATGCATGTGCAAACACACATAGACAGAAAGGCAGGCAAACAAGTATGAGAACCAACTGGAAATTCAAGGTCTTTCCTTTATTGGAAGAGTGCCCAGTTCTACCATCTCTCTTCTAAATAGGAAATTACTTTTCATGCGTAACTGTGAGGAAAAGCACAATTAGATAGATACCTTCCCCTTCCCCTGGCTGCTCAGCACTCTCTTTTGTGGAGTGTAGGAAAGCCCATTTTCATGGCACACTTTACACAACGAGCAAGCTCACCTTGGCTAAAGACATTGGACCGATACAGACAGAGGTCTAGTGAAATGCCTTGAAGGCCTCCAAAACTGCAGACAACTCATCTGGTTGGGCTTATAAGCTGAAAGTGCTTGCCCTAAGGGAGAAAAAGAGGAATAAAATTCCTTCCTGAAATGAAGCTTTCCTAAATTTTATGAAATTAAACATCTATGCACTCTATAAAGATTGTCTAAAGATGGACACATCGCCCGAGTGTCCAGCCCTGCTAGAAAGCCCACGCCTATTGAGTGTAGGGCGCTGAACCCGGCCAAGGAAAACGGAAACACCGCCCTGCCCTCATTAGGTTTCCTCCTCTAGGCATGGCTGCCTTTCCTTCAGCACCGCGGACAGCAATCGCTCACAGGCCCGCCCTCCAGGGTCTAATTACAGATATTTTCAGCTAACATCACCGCAGGCCAATCCTCGCCGCCCTCCTCTCGGTTTCCTTTTGCAACAAGGCCAATTAACGCAGCGCCAAGGGAATCCCGGAAAGTCGGTTGATGGTAACTTTTCTGTGAGGCCCGCTATCAGCACTTCAGACAAAACCAAATCAAATTCTCCCTTAGAACCGAAGATCCGCACCTTCTCAGAGTCATCTGCCCTCCGGCCGCCCCAACTCCCGCTTATACCCAAAGGACTCATGAACCTTCCTCATCAACCTGGCTCTTTACGTTAACAACATCCTCCCCAGCGGTCCTGCAGGCCCCTGCGCAACCGTCAGGCAGTCAGGGCATCCACCCACGGTCCGACTCCACTCACCGAGCCCGCCTCTGAGCCCTTCCGGGAAGGCACCAGCTACTGCGCCGACGCCGGGGCCTCAGCGCAGGCCAGGGCGTGGTCACGTTGCCATATTTGCGCACGCGCGGCGCGCGGTGACGTCACCGCATCTTTATAAAGGGCTGCCTTGGCGCGCGAAAGGTTCGTGAGGTGTAGTCGCGGCAACCAGAAGGTGGGCGTGTGGCACGCGGCGCGCGGGAGGGTGACTTGGAAGGGTCTTTACGAACCCTAGGGAAAGGCGGTCTGGTAGTAAGTCCATTTCAAGACCTTTTAAAGTGAGACCTGCATATGTTGAAAGAGTTTTAGAGAGTGAAGCTGGGTCCTTAGAAGCTGGAATGTCCCAGCAGAATGTAGAAGTGCGAAAAATTCGGCAAAGTACTCTAAAGTGAGTGGAATTTACAGTCGGTTTATTCAGCGAGTGCATATGAAGCAGCTTCGAGGTGCTTCGTCCTGGACGTCTCATACTGAGCAGAGCAACGAGAGCCCCTGCCCGCTCATTGTTGGTAGACCCCGCGTTGACAGTAGTATTGCTGGATTACTCCTTGAGTGGTTTCTGAGTGTCAGTCGCCATATTTACATTGGTTATCTCGTTGAGTCCCCGCAACGCCCTGTGAAATGGGCACCATTAGCTTCATTTGACAGCCAAGGAGACAAGCGTGGTTGTTAATTTAGCGCTCTTTGTAATAATATCTCATTGCTGTAAATTGCATTTCTTAATTTTTGTTCTTGAAATAACTGAAGTACGTGGTAGTGTCAGTTCTCTAATATGCAGAGGAAGAAAAGGTTCAAGAGAGATAAAGTTGTTTTCTTTATAAAGGATGCTCTGCTGGTAAAACACAAAGAGCTAAGGACTCCAAAATCCAAGGTATATTTTTAATTTTCTCCTTCCAGAATATTTACGTAAAACGTAGCTCTTGCGTCAGGACCTCTGCACTTAATGTTTCCTTTGCCTGGAAAGCCCCTTCTTCAGACATTTATAGATTCGATTCCTTGTATCTTTCAATCTACCTCCTCACAGAACCATTCCTCTCATCTCCAATATAAGAAGATCCCCACCTCCTGGCTCCGTATCCTCCAGCTGCTTTATTTTTTCCATAACACAGTAACAATCCATATATTGTGTAATCACTCATTTATTTGTTTGCCAGTGCACCCACCACTAGAATTTGAACATCCTAAGAGCAAGTATTTTTGTCTCTGCTTTGCTGATGTATCCTCAGCAACCGGAACTGCCTGACATACAGGTGCTCAGTAAATATTTTTGAATGAACGGATGAAATAATTCCTCCCGTTAACATTCATCATAATTTCAGAGTACTCTATCTTCACTTGATAGGAGCTTTGATTTTGCTGTTCCATACCCTTACCACTTAGGAAAGATGAAAAGTAGACCCTTGAGTGGTCCTGTGTTCTAGGAATAAAATAAAGCTTTTGCACGGTTACATGGAATTCTTGTTTATTTTTTGTGTACATTTACAAATAAGGATTTTTCTTAAGTTGGTAATGGGTTGTGTGAAAATAATAACTGTAGGCTCATTATAGCATTTGTTTGTTGCTTGACAAACTGCTAACCTGCCTGCTTGTGTAAGTTTGCATAGTAACACAGTTGGGACAAATCCAGCTCTTTCAACGTTGAGCCCAACTTTTGTAGGTCACCATCCGCCTTAGCTGTGAACTGAGGAATACCTTGGGAGTTTTCTTGCAGTTTTTAAGAACAGCAATCAGGAATATATCACAGACACTTGGAGGTTATCTAGATAGACTTTGATTATTTGTTTTATAGCATCCAATAAAAGTGGTTAATTTCTACTTAAAGATCTACTGTGATAGCTGCGTTTCTCATCATATTGCCCACAGCTGATCCTTTCTGTGAGTCACCAGGCTGGTGAGGAAGAATCTCTGGCAACAGTGTATCTATTAATATATAGCTTCTGTGTTTATCAGGTAAGTTTGGATACTTTCTGGAGTGAGGTATTCACAGCCTGCCATCAAAATTATTGCAACCTACTAAGTAACAACTGACCCATAATGAGACAGTCTGCAAGGTGTTGTGAAATTATTGTTTCCTAACCCCTGGACTAGTTCTGTGCACCAGCATGCTATGATTATCTCCTTAGCCTCATATAATCTTCTCTAATTGCCCCCTACCTTCATTATTTATAAAACATTGTATCATTTAGTCATAAATTCTATAAAGATGTATGTATTAAACATCTGTAAGATGTAATCTGCCCTTAAGAGCCTAGAAGCTGGCTGGGCTTTTAAAGTATACACAAAAAGCTGGAGGATGATGGCTGACAACATAAAAATGGTTTTTATTGAATGTTTATTCTGTACCAGGCACTTTCCATGAATTACCTTATTCTCATAAAAACCCTATGAGCAAGTGTGCCAAAGTCTTACTATCCTCATTTTTATAGCTGAGAAAATTGAGACTTAGAGAAATGATTTACTTAAGATCACAGTGCTAGTAAATGAACTCCAAACTGTTTGATGTTAGTATTCTCAATAATTCTGTATGTTATCTTGAGATTATGTAATTAAAAAGTATGCCGATTATGAGGATAAGAAAGGAAAGAGCACCATTAGCTGGAATAGTATAGACAACATTTTGAAGGACTGAGGTGGACCTTGAAAAATGGGCTGATTTGGAAGTCTTTTTGTGATTGGGTGTATCAAGTGGCAGGAGAGTGTGGTGTGGAGTGTTCTAAGTGAGGGAAGCAACTTGCATAGAAATGTGTGCATGTGAGTACATCTGGTGTGAGCCCTAGTGGAAAGGAAGCATTGGGAAGAATGTTTTCTCCTCATTTTCCTTAATTTTGAAGATTTCATTTCTGATGCCAGATACTTTAAAAATGGAGGTTTGATAGTAACAAAGGAAATTATTGGAGGAGGTAAGACTGTTGAGTAGAGAATAGAAATGAAGACAGAAAAGGAAAGCTTGAGGATGGAAAAGGAAGGACAAACTTTGAAGAGTAAGAAATAAAAAAATTGCAAAATCCTTGACTATTTCAAATACTCCAAGTTATTAACAGTAAATTCTGTTATAGTTTATATAAAGGCCATCTTTTTAGACCCCCTTTGAGTTTACTCTAGGTAGACAAGTACTAAAAAAATAAAGAGCTTATGACTGACATAGTTAGTTTTTCTTCCTATTTCAGGAAATCCTGGATGAAATTTGGTAAAGTGGGTCCAATTGCCTGTGTACTTTACTTTGAAATAAAATCATCAGAAATTTACCTCGTTCAATAATTGTAGTCTGTTCATTTTATTATGGTAAAATATTCTGTACTCAAAATATATCTGAAATGCTTTAAATTGGCCCTTGATGGATATTGAGTAGAGAGAATTTATAAGCAGATACTTCTTTAGAGCTTTTGTTAGTGAACCAGGTATCAATTTAGGTTCAATCAGATAAAATGCTTCAATAGAGAAATCATTCTCACAGTTGATGTTTATGTTCTAGACATTCTCTGCAGAGATAACATCTTGCTGATAAAACTATGTTCAATCCTAGAGATTGCCAGTGAGAATTTGCATATGCCTCTTCCTTCCTTGGAAAAACAAAAACCTCAGTAGTTATAAAATGCACTTGAGAAAACATTAGAAATTTTAAACTGAAAGCACGCATGATGATTCTTAGGAAGTCATTTGTTTGTTGTATTATAGTGGGAGAGGGAAAGCTTCCCTTCTACTCTCTTTGAACCTTTGTGGAAATGACTGACAATAAACAAATTAATAAGAGAAAAAGGGATATGATATGGTTTGGCTCTGTGTCCCCACCCAAACCTCACCTTGCGTTGTAATAATCCCCATGCATCAAGGGTGAGACCAAGTAGAGATAATTGAATCATGGGGGTGGTTTCCCCTATACTGTCCTCATGATAGTGAGTTCTCAAGAGATCTGATGGTTTTATAAGGGGTTTCCCCCTTGGCTTGTGCACTCATCCTCTTTGCTGCTGCCCTGTGAAGAAGTGCCTTCCACCATGATTGTTTGTTTCCTGAGGCCTCCCCAGCCATGCTGAACTGTGAGTCAATTAAACCTCTTTTCTTTATAAATTACCCAGGCTTGGGTATGTCTTTATTAGCAGTGTGAGAATGGGCTAATACAGAATACAAATATACTTAATGTGCATAAACACAGGAGCCATGTAAAATATGGGACTCAAAGAGGAGCCAGATAGTTGAGGCTTAAATACTCCAGTGGGGAGAGGGAAATGTTGAAGGGGGTGCTGTAGGTAATTTTTAGAGAGATAATACAATACTTTAGGGAAGATGAATGGACCTGGGAGGTAGAAATACTAACTTGTAAATGATTTTCTTTGTAATTCGAGCCCAACAGGCAGAACAAAATCCCTTCAGGTATGGTTACATGCCTCAGTCTTCTTTCCTGGTACTAAAATTTCAAGGATAGGATGGAAGGCAATTATGTTCTCTTTGGTGGGCCAGGTCTTAAGGCAGCTAAAGGAATATTAGGCGTTAAATTTCACCCTGTTCTAGGGGTGGAGAGAAGGGAGTTCAGGAGAGATTAGAAAATCCTTGATTCTGGGATTATAGGTGTGCTGTGGCTCATGGCTATAATCCCAGCACTTTGGGAGGCTGAGGTGGGAGATCGCTTGAGGCCAGGAGTTTGAGACCAGACTGGGTGACAAAGCGAGACTCTGATCTCAAAAGAAAAAAAAATAAAGAAGAAAGTCCTTGATTCTGAGGTAATTTATAAGGCCTTCCTATTATGGTTCGAAGTGTTCAGCATGCCAAAACACCATTCATTTTGCAGTGTTGTTTTTTTAAGCCCCAACAGTATACACAGTAAATGTGTATGAACATGCTCCTTAATGTATGATGAGGTTATATCCTGATAAACTTACTGTAAGTCAAAAATATTGTAAGTTAAAAATGCATTTAATACCTTATAAACCCATTGTAAAGTCAAGAAATTATAACTCAAACTGTTGTAAGTCAGGGACCATCTGTACTTTTTACTTCACAAATTTCAGTAATTTAGAGCTCACACAAATCCTTTGTCTTAAACGGACACTTTTCCAGATGTATGTAATTTATAGAATGTTTTTTAATTATTTTTTCAATCCTGTTTCCCTGATTTTCTGGTGGCTCTCAGTACATTCACTAGTCTCTCTATGACTGTTTAACCCAGGCTTTTCTTGAGGTAGGCATTTTCTCATTCATGGCCTTCAGGCTTGTTTATTTTTTTTTTCTTGCCATTTGTTCCTCTTTGATTCTTATAATCCTGTAATAACTTTATTGGTCCACAATTGAGCTAGCAATTAAGAACCTTCTTAAATGCGTACTTGAGTACTGTACGTGATAAGTATTGTATTCTGCCGTTCCCATCTTTTTGTAATGCTCTACAGTTGTGTTTATTGAAAACATTCAAGGCTCTTTGCACCAGCCAGTTTTTCATCATCATTGTTTGCTGTGTGCATCCACTTGAAAACTTGCATATAATTTCCTTTGAAAGAACAAGAGTTCCAGTTTTACTGGATTGCAACTTCTTTGTTTCAGGATCTAATGATGTGTAAAAATATTGTTAGAAAAATCTGTTGTGGTTTAATGCGTTTGGGATAGTTAATTTTAAAAAGACCTATACCCTTTATTTATATAAGAACAGTAATATTGTACCTAATTTTTGGAACACTTCATGTGAATACATTTCTTCTGTGCTAGGGCATCAAGTCTTACTTTCAAATCTAATTTTATCTTTCTCTTCGGTATCCCTTTTTAAAATGGATTTTTAATAATGACTTTCTTAAATTGAAAGTTGAGTAATTGTACTGATGGCTTATTCTTACAAACTCCCTGCTGAAATTGGGATTTGAATGCCACTTTTACCATAAGAATAGTAAAAAGTTTAGTTAGTTGAATATGCACTTGGGATTTAGCTAATTTTTCATAATCATATTTTTCATATGTGAAAAAAATGAAGTAACTACTGAGTGTCTTTTTCTTTGGGTCTGCTTTTCTTGGACTCTTAAAAAAAAAACAACCCAAGTTGTAGGCTATGAAATAGACTGTAAATTAGCTTGAAGTTTTCAATGTATTTCCCAAAGTCCAAATGTGTATTAGGTTGTTCATTGGCTTGTTTATATAGTCAAAAATAGCGTTTTAACTAGTGTAAATGTAAGTCTCAATTTTTAGTCAACTTAATAAATATTTGCAGTGGGTGTAATTGCTAACAGTAGTTTGACAAATTGGGTAAAGTTATCCTTTTACAGTTTTGTTGTCTGATGAATATTTGTTTGATGTGAAATAGAAGTAAAACATGTATGCCTGTATGCCTAAAATTTTGAAGAGAAGTAGTAGAGGGGAAAAGAAATGGATTCATTTTAACTCTAGATGGCAGTTAAACACAACTAACAAAGACCAACTTTTTTGAAATAAAGAGAAAAATAGTAAAACAGACACACGTTCTGTTTTACTATCCGGTTAATTATATTCTCAAAATGATGTCTCAGATTGATATTACTAAATAGACATGTATAAGATGTAATTACGTACAAGTGAAATAAATAATGAAAGCCTGTAATTGCAATAAATTTTTTTCACCTGGTAATATGGCATACACCCAATGCAATGGTTTATATTGCTAGTATTTTATTTTGTCACTTTTACTAACATTTAGTTCAGTGTAGTTTCATTTTATGTACAATTATTTACCAGTATCAATTCAAACCATATGCCATTGGGAAAACTATTACACATTTAATGTTTTGAAATGTTTAAGTAGAAGCAAAGCTTATTTTCATGAAGTGTGTTCCATAAAAGTAGACTCCAAAATCTGCCATAGATATTCATGCATGTACCTTTGAGATCGCATTTTTCTTTCCTTTGCTTTGCAATAAAAATATATTTTACATCTATTTAATTCACAATTTTAGCTTGTTGCTTTCAGGGGTGCTAAAATTATGTTTCTGATAGTATTTATGAGGGAAAAGAAAAGCTTGTTTGATTATACTTTGTTCTCATCTCCTGATCTCAGCTCGTTGTGTACTGTCATTTCTATAGACTTGTAGAGTGCAACTGTTTCTTGTTTGTGAACACATTGATGTGGTATCTATCAAAGAGTACAAAAATAACTTACAGTGTATCTAAGGAGTCTCATCTGACTTGTCAGATAGCTTAAAAAAGGAAGGGATGTGATATGTTTTAACAATGCTTTATTGTAGATTTTATATGAAATAACATAATCCTTTTGAGAGGACTAGTTGATTTGATTCTCATTTCCTATATATAGCAAGTTTTGCTCTGAGTATCTGTCTGATTAGTAGATTAGCTCATAGATGGCAGCTGATGCCCTGGGTGAAGGGACTTGCTTGCCACTTTTGTAAGCCCTGTGAAGTTGTAAGAAATGTTGCTCTCATGCATAAAGGTGTGGAGGTGCAGGTCACCCTACTAGAAAGTAGGACCTTATTGGACACCTCAGATCTTGGAGTCTAGTGACTTATTGGACACCTCAGATCTAGATTCTAGTGAACATTTACTCCACAACCAACCCCATAGGCAAATACTTTGGGGTTGGTTGTGGAGTAAATGTTCACTAGAATCTCCAAGAGTTCCTGTGCCTTTAGAATTATTTACCTATACTCCAAACTCTTCATGGCAATTGTTGTTTCCTAATGGGTTCTTCATGGATGCTAGTGGAATATATTTAAGTTCGCAAAAGGATATACACTTTCTTTTCTTTTTAAAGCAACATAAAAAGTCCCATGTTATTCAAAAAGTAACATAAAAGAATTTATTTTTAGAGAAGCTTCTAGTAGAATTTTATAAGAACAAATAGAGTTGCTCACCTCCAAAATTGTTGCCTTGCAAGAATAAAAGGTGCTGGAGTTGCTGATTTTTTTTTTTTTTTTTTTTTTGAGACGGAGCCTTGCACTGTCGCTCAGGCTGGAGTGCAGTGGCGCGATCTTGGCTCACTGCAAGCTCCGCCTCCCGGGTTCACGCCGTTCTCCTGCCTCAGCCTCCCGAGTAGCGGGGACTACAGGCGCCCGCCACCTCTCCCGGCTAATTTTTTGGTATTTTTAGTTGAGACGGGGTTTCACCGTGTTAGCCAGGATGGTCTCTGTCTCCTGACCTCCTGATCCGCCCTCCTCGGCCTCCCAAAGTGCTGGGATTACAGGCTTGAGCCACCGCACCCAGCCTGGAGCTGCTGATTTTTGAGGTGAAGACAGAAACCTGGATTTTCATGTGAAATCATCTTCTCAGTGTTAGCAACTTATTCAAGTAAAAAACTACAAAGCAAAAAACTTAAAACATACCAGCAGACTGAGAGTTTGTAATCTTTAATGTATAGCACACTCATTTTTTAGCTCATTTAAAAAATAACATATATTGTAAAATTGATTGCTTAAAATCCTTTAGTTATTGGATACAATCCGGTGATTTTTGAGGTTATACTTTAGTTATTTTAAAATCAGATTTTGGAGTCTTTCTAAAATACTTATATTTTGTATCCACCATCAGTGTCTTGAGTAATATCTTTGGATATCTGATCCTATCCTTTACATTTTTCTTCCTAATTTCATGATCAAAGAATAAATTAAGTTTTGGGAGTATGTTGTTATAGGTACTGTGTGCTACCTACCTGGTGTCCAAACATGCAGGTACTAAAGAAACGTGATACCTTCATCTTTAGTTTTCTTTATCCTACATTTTGCCTTCTACAGTCTTCTCTATGGTCTTAGTGATTTTTTTAAAAACATAAATCGGAATTTGTAACTCCCCTCCTTAAACCCTATAGTGGCTTTCCATTTTCCTTACAATAAAATACACGCATGGCCTCTAAGGCCCTGCTTAATCAGATCCTGGCTTACCTCTCTAAACTCATTTCTTACAAGGTTCCCCTTTCTTCACTCTTACCTTGTTGATGTATACCAAGCTTAGTCCCGTTTCAAAGACTTTTTCACCTGATGTTCCCTTTGCCTGGAATATCTTCCGCAGAGCTTTATATATTCTTTGCTAGTCACTTCCTGAGTGAGGCTTTCCTGCCTACCCTGCCAAAATTCCTTTCACCATCATTTTCTGTCTTCTTACCTTGCTTTCTTTATTTGAAGTAATACTTAACCTCTGTCTGATACATATTTGCCTACTTGTTTGTCTTTCCTCTCACTGGCATATACATATATTTCATGAAGACAAGAACCTTGTCTATCTTGCTAATTGCTGTATCCTCAATACCTAGAAGAGAGCCTAGCCCTATTCAGCTGAACAGAAGTGTAAAATAAATAAATAAATAAAGTCTAGGTAACCACAGTGACACTGAATGGTAGAAGACAGACCTCAAATTGGAAAGGGCTGCAGAAGCAAACCTGTGAAGATACTGTAAGTATGATGCTGGTACCTCAATGCTGTACATTTGCCATAGTTACCCATCATGTAACCCATCTCACAATAGCTTTTTTCAGTTTTAGAAATTTGACTTTCTATATGATATAATTAAAAACTGGTATTTTAAACCTGCTTTCTAGAACTACATTCACATAAATGACTTACTAAATGCATAAAGTGTGATTTTTACGTGTGGACTACTATAATAATATGAAATGTATTAGAAAGTTATCCTTTCTGAATCAACATAGTGTTGACATTTGAAGGTCACAGTAAATCCTAGGGATATGTTTTAAATGATACAGTCATGCACTGCATAACAAAGTTTCTGTCAATGAGATGAGATTACTTCCCAGAAGATGGTCCCATAAGATTATAACACCATATTTTTACTGTACCTTTTTAATGTTTAGATATGTTTAGATACACACACACTTACTATTGTCTTACAGTTGTCTACAGTATTCAGTATGGTAACATTTTGTACAGGTTCATAACCCAGAAGCAATAGGCTATACCATATTGCCTAGGTATATAGTAGGCTATGCCATCTGGGTTTGTGTAAGTAACTCTGTGATGTTCACATAATAATGAAATTGCGTAACAATGAATTTCGCAGAACATATTCCCATCATTAATATAATGCATGACTGTACTTTGAATTGCTATCAGATAACTAAGGATTCTGAGAAATAAGATTAAATAATTGTTTGTATGGTATTTGCTTTGCTTTATATATCCTTAGTATGAGTAAGTTCTTGGTAGAGAAGTAATTCACAGTAGACACAGCACAGAAAATATGTTATATAGTTAAAATATTTTAGCATTGCTGAAATATTTTTTTGAATAGTTTTTGTTATCAGTTTGTTTTACATGTAAACATTTTATCTATGTGTGTGAGAAAATTCTCTACAAAAGATGATTTAGGGGTATGATGATGGAACATTCACTTATTTCATGTGCCCAAACAATTGTTTATCTCTCAAAACTATATAACTTTATGGTTCAGATGAATTTCTGACAGCTGTGAATGCTTTCTAATTCCTTTTAAGATCACCACTTTTTATTGATATTTTAAAATACAGTCTGTTGAGACTACTTATGTGACTTTATGGGAAGGTTTGTGGAAAAAAATGATTTATATAAATTTACCTCTCTGCCAACTTTGCTGCATGTAAATATATCCCTATCAAATTTCTGCCTTCATCGGGTAAGGGTAGCGCACCCTTAAACAAAGTATATATGGGAAAAGAAATAAAAAAATCAGTAAACTTCATATCCCAGGCATAATAAAAATAACGCAGTTTATGCTGTGAATAGAACTAGGGAGTTTGACTTTTACAACTGAAATGCGCTGAGCCCTTAGACTTACATTTGCTAGAGAGGCAGTATGTTGAATAGTCATCTTATCAAATGAGAACATGTAGATTCCAGCTCTAGATTTGCTACTGACAAAACTGTTTCATCTTTGGTAAGAAAGGCAAAAATTACCTTCTTTCTCTACGTTACAGGATACTTGTGAGGGCCAAATGAGATAATGGGTATGAAAGTGCTTCTGGAATTGAAAGACACTATAAAGTGTAAGATTTTCATTTTGGAGTGGCATTAACAGTAAACTAGATCTATTTTCTTAGACCGTATCACACGTAGTCTTCTTACTAAGGTGGTATAAAAACCTTATACATTGTTTAACTTAGTATGTGGATCTATCTTGTGGACTGGGTTTTCCTTGATAGCAAGACTGTGGTGTATTTTAGTCCTGATTTATTCTGTGAATTTCCAGCCCTTATGTTTTCAAAGATAATATTTTCTCTCATCTTTGTAATAATGTGAGCTGAAAAGACTGATAAGCTCTAAAGTTTACTTAGCAGGTGAATAAAGGTATTTGTACATTGATTTGACATGCAAATAATTTTTTTTTTACAGTAAATCTTGCAATAGTGTTCTTAACTTTATTTATATTTTTTATTCAGCTTTGTTAACTAATTTTCCCATGTCTTTTAGACTCAAAATTACTTGGTATTCATTTTTCATCCTGGAACTTACACAAATGAATTCTCAAAAGTCATTGACAAGTAAATAATTTAAACTTAATTTTAAAACGTTTTAAACTCACAGAGCAAAGCTTCCCAGAAGAGTAGAATTAACGGATCTGTTGGATTTTGAGGTAAATTTTGAAAGCACAAAATTATAATACTATTTTATCTCCACATGTATGGAACAGAATTTCATTATTTTTTACCTATTGCTTAAAAGAGAGCTGTACTATTTGGATTTAAATTTCATGTTCTTAGGGACACTTTTAAGTAGAGTGACCGTATTTAAAGCTGTACAAGAAGATTCTGATCTTTGAGAAGCAGTGTTTTCAAGGAAAATGTAAAAAAACTGTACTGACTCAAATGGTCTGTTTTATAGTCTTTATTTTTTTAAAATTTTACTTTAGGTTCTGGGATACATGTGCTGAGTGTGCAGGTTTGTTACATAGGTATACATGTGCCATGGTGGTTTGCTGCACCTGTCAACACATCATCTGGGTTGTAAGCCCTGCATGCATTAGGTATTTGTCCTAATGCTCTCCCTCCCATTTCCTCCCACCCCCCGACACCCCATTGTGTGATATTCCGTTCCCTGTGTCCATGTGTTCTCATTGTTCAGCTCCCACTTATGAGTGAGAACATGCGGTGTTTGGTTTTCTGCTCCTGTGTTAGTTTGCTGAGGATGATGGTTTCCAGCTTCATCCACGTCCCTGCAAAGGACATTAACTCATTTTTTATGGCTGCATAATATTCCATGGTGTATATGTGCCATGTTTTCTTTATCCAGTCTATCATTGATGGGCATTTGGGTTGGTTCCAAGTCTTTGCTATTGTAAATAGTGTTGCAATAAGCATACGTGTGCAT
The DNA here is from genome assembly GCF_003255815.1 of Theropithecus gelada. Taxonomy (NCBI): domain Eukaryota; kingdom Metazoa; phylum Chordata; class Mammalia; order Primates; family Cercopithecidae; genus Theropithecus; species Theropithecus gelada. Next base: position 77,817,382 of record NC_037669.1, read on the forward strand.
GTCTTTATAGTAGAATGATTTATAATCCTTTGCTCATATACCCGGTAGTGGGATTGCTGGGTCAAATGGTATTTCTGGTTCTAGATTCTTGAGGAATCGCCACACTGTCTTCCACAATGGTTGAATTAATTTACACTCCCACCAACAGTGTAAAAGCGTTGCTGTTTCTCTGCATCTTCCAGCATCCGTTTTTTCCAGACTTCTTTTTTTTTTTTGAGACGGAGTCTCGTTCTGTCGCCCAGGCTGGAGTGCAGTGGCACGATCTTGGCTCACTGAAAGCCCCGCCTCCCGGGTTCATGCCATTCTCCTGCCTCAGCCTCCCAAGTAGCTGGAACTACAGGCAATCCGCCCGTCTCGGCCTCCCAAAGTGCTGGGATTACAGGCGTGAGCCACCGCTCCTGGCGTTTCCGATCTTCTTAATGATCACATTCTAACTGGCATGAGATGGTATCTTATTGTGGTTTTGATTTGCATTTCTTTAATGACCAGTAACGAGCTTTTTTTCATATGTTTGTTGGCCGCATAAATGCCTTCTTTTGAGAAGTGTCTGTTCATATCCTTTGCCCAGTTTTTGATGGGGTCGTTTTTTTCTTGTAAATTTGTTTAAGTTCATTGTAGATTCTGGATAGTAAACCTTTGTCAGATGGATAGATTGCAAAAATTTTCTCTCATTCTGTAGGTTACCTGTTCACTTTGATGATGCTTTCTTTTGCTGTGCAGAAGCTCTTTAGTTTAATTAGACCCCATTCGTCAATTGTGGCTTTTGTTGCCATTGCTTTTGGTGTTTTAGTTATGAAGTCTTTGCCCATGCCTATGTCCTAAATGGTGTTGCCTAGGGTTTCTTCTAGGGTTTTTATGGTTTTAGGTTTTAAGTCTTTAATCCATCTTGAGTTGTTTTTTGTATAAGGTGTAAGGAAGGGATCCAGTTTCTGTTTTCTGCATATGGCTAGCCAGTTTCCCAGCACCATTTATTAAATAGGGAATCCTTTCCCCATTGCTTGTTTTTGTCAGGTTTGTCAAAGATCAAATGGTTGTAGATGTGTGGTGTTATTTCTGAGGCCTCTGTTCTGTTCCATTTGTCTATATATCTGTTTTGGTACCAGTACCATGATGTTTTGGTTACTGTAGCCTTGTAGTATAGTTTGAAGTCAGGTAGCGTAATGCTTCCAGCTTTGTTCTTCTTTCTTAGGATTGTCTTGGCTATACAGGCTCTTTTTTGGTTCCATATGAAATTTAAAGTAGTTTCTTCTAGCTCTGTGAAGAATGTCAGTGGTAGCTTGATGGGAATAACATTGAATCTATAAATTACTCTGGGCAGTATGGCCATTTTCACGATACTGATTCTTCCTATCCATGAGCATGAAATTTTTTTTTCCATTTGTTTGTGTCCTCTTATTTCCTTGAGCAGTGGTTTCTAGTTCTCCTTGAAGAGGTCCTTCACATCCCTTGTAAGTTGTATTCCTAGGTATTTTATTTTCTTTGTAACAATTGTGAATGGGAATTCACTCATGATTTGGCTCTCTGCTTGTCTGTTATTGGTGTATAGGAATGCTTGTGATTTTTGCACATTGTGAGACTTTGCTGAAGTTGTTTATAGTCTTTCTTTGACAGTAACATTATTGATATATCTTCCTTGGTTGTCACCTTCAGGCAAAGTCAAGTCCAAACTCTTTAGGTTGATATTTAAGGCCTTCCATGGTATAAACTTTATCTTGCTTTTCCAACTTCATCTTATTTATTAAGACAAAAAGTTTTGTTTATGCAAGTCTTTCTCCAACATTCAAATGAATAGAATGTCCTTCATTACCTGTTTTTTCACTCAAGAGTTATCTGTTTTCTAAGGTCCGGCTGAAGTATCACATCCTTCATGAAGCTTTACCTCTGAACTCCTGTGGCACTCATGTATGTTAATAATACTAATCTATTTCTAATTTGTGTAATACTAATCTGTTTGGAACCTAATGATAAATTGTCATATAGTGTTATTTAACTTTTCAGGTCTGTATATATTTTATGTTATTTATTTTTGAGACAGAGTCTCGATCTGTCACCCAGGCTGGAGTGCAGTGGTGTGATCTCTGTTCATTGCAACCTTCACCTCCTGGGTTTAAGCAAGTCTCATGCCTCAGCCTCCCAAGTAGCTGGGACTACAGGTGTGTGCCACCACACCTGGCTAATTTTTGTATTTTTAGTAGAGATGGGGTTTTGCCATGTTGGCCAGGGTGGTTTCGAATTCCTGGCCTCAAGTGATCTACTCACCTCAGCCTCCCAAAGTGCTGGGATTACAGGCATGAGCCACCACACCCAGCCAAGGTCTTTATACACTTTGTGTGTGTGTGTGTATGTGTATGTGTGTATGTTTGTATAGAGACTACATATTATTTAACATTGTTCCTATCTTCTACAGGGCTTGGAATATGTAGAGATAGGTATATAAAATATGTTCAATAAATGTTAACGTGGTTGTAATAGTTACCTTCCCAACTATTGTAGTTCTTGGTTGGAAGACTGCTTTAACATTTAAAGATGGGGTGACCCCAATCCATTCCTAGAAACTAAGGCATGGACTCTTAGCATAAGATTTCTATCTCTGAAGAACAGTACTCTTATTTTAGAAAAACTTAAAGTGTTTACAAGATTATTTAGGAAAGTGAACAATATTTACTCATTATATATTCTCTTTATATAGGTCTCAATTATTGAAGGCCTTCACCTCACATAGTCATAATTAGGAAGTCACCATCCCTGTCAACTTATAATGCTAAAAGAATACCACCCCATCCCAAGGCTTTTTGGGAGTGTTGGGCATTTTGTCTTTAGTAGTGGTTTCATATCTCATGTCCTTATTCACCCATCACCTTTTGTTTCTCAGAGACAACTCCTGCATAACAAGATGAAGAATAGACTTGGGATAATTTGTCATAGCAGGAGTATAAAACCAAGTGGTTCATCTTACTAAAAATAGTTACAGGTTAACAAGTCAGAAATAGTTTCAAGGAGAAGGTCATCATCTGAGCATTGGAGTGAAGGGGATAGCATTTCAAGTGAGGGGTGTGACAGGTAAACACCTCAGTATAGGAATGAAACAGTATGTGAATCAACGAATAGATTGGACTTGACTAGAAAATGAGTGTGAGTTGAAGAAAGGAGGAAATGCAAAGTTGTATAAATGGTACTAGTAAAGAGAGGAATGTTGATATTAAAGAACTACTGAATGCTCTAAGCAGGATTGACACGATTAAATTAGTTTTTAAGGGAGATTAATTAACAGAACTTTTTATTTGCATTTAAAAACTGTTTTTCAAATGCATCCATTAAACATATTGGCTTTTATCCCTTTTGCTCTATATCTCATGTGGCTTACAAATAGCTTGCATGATGCAAACTCAAAAATGTACTTTAGTTTCTTCACTCTCTGCCAAAGTGTTTTTTGAAGCACACTGGTTATTCCCTAAAGTGGCTTTAGTCTTGTCTTTTTGATTTGTTTTCCTGCTTCCATAATGTAGATGTGAATCTGAGTGTTTGTTTCTGTCTTCATTTGAGCTTTATTAACAAAGCAACATAAGCATTCCTTCTGCTAATTCTAGCTCAATACATAGGGATTGTGCTGATTGCCTAAGCTTTATCCTAAATAAATACCTTAATGACAACTAATTAGGCTATCATTAAACCATATTTGTGGAACATCACCTTGAGTACAAAAATATATCTACTCAAGTATTGACTTTCATTTGGAAAACAAAAATAGTCTGTAAGAATATGGCTGTAAATAGAAAACATTTTTACCTGTTCACACAAATCATTTGGAAGAATAACCTCCTATTGACTGGGTATAGTATTCTGAGTTGATAGAATTTAACACAAATATGTCGCTCTGTTGTCTTCTGGCATGCATGGTTTATGACAAGAAGATAAGTTCTTCTTATTTACTTTTAGATAATGTGTTTTTTAAACTGTGGCTGCTTTCAAGATTTTTTTTTTGTCTTTGGTTTTTACAATTTGAATATAATATGCCTAGATGTGATTTTTTTGGGGGGTAGGAGGGGTAGTCATCCTGCTTGGTGTTCTCTAATATCCTTGGATCTGTGGCTTGGTGTCACGAATACAGGAAAACCTAAGTCATCATTTCCTCAAGAATTTCTTCTGTCTCCTTATCTCTTTCTTCTCCAGTTATACAATATGTACATCATTTGATATTATTCCACGGTGTTTGGATTCTTTACACTGTTTTCTTTCTTTTCCTCTCCTTTTTTTTTTTTTTTTTTTTTTTTTTT